>NC_090273.1:52201007-52502610 GCF_040414725.1 Anabrus simplex | reverse complement strand
CCACCTGGTGCTGTAATATGGTGATTCCGGTGAGCTTGTAGATGCACAAAACCAAACCATTCTGCCCAGGGGTGCGTCTGCCAACTCTTCCACTCTCCTGGAAACATTTCCACAGATATCAAATCATATTCCGAGCAATCTCTAGCATTCTGGCAACATACCTCTGTGAGTAGCCTTCTTGAAGCAGTAAGTGCCTGTATAGGTTTGTGTTGCCTGTAAATAGTGCCGCATTGTGCGAAACACCCCAGGTCTGTGTTACATGTACGAATTTCATTACCTGTGAGTAGTACCATAATGTGTGGAATACCACGAGTCTACGCTGCTTTTGATTAGTACTGCAACATGACAAATAGCATGGTTCTATTTTCCTAGCGATAAGTACCATTGTGAGGGGCTGATGACCTGGATTTTGGACCCGTTTCGACTACAAGCATCATCGATTCAGTATTGTGCTTTAGACGCAGTCCCTTGGTCAGTAATACTATTATTTAACGCTAGTTTCTGGGAATGTGGAGCATTGTGGGTCGGATCCACCGATTGTTTTAACTTCATATCCATCATATTAAAATCAGAGAAGAGCTAAATATAGAACCGTTGGTACAGAACATACAGAAAGCAAGACTGAGGTGGTTCAGACATGTAAAAAGAATGGGAAAGGAACGAGTAGCAAGAAGAGAATTAGAAAGAGAAGTTGAAGGAAAGAGACCAGTTGGAAGATCGAGAAGAAGGTGGATGGTGGTGGTGGTGATTATTGTTTTAAGAGGAAGTACAACTGGGCAACCATCTGTATATATAAAATAAGAGTTTTGTCTGTACATTGCTCAGAATTTGAAAAGAATGGTATTTCTGTATCGTTCATGTCCACAGTAACAAGGAAATGCACTTTTTACTTTTCCGTAATTTCTGTCTGCATGTATGTATGTATGTATGTACACGCATCACTAGAAAACGGCTAGAGAGAATTTAATCAAAGTCGGGGAATAAGTCGCTACAATCTAGGCCATAAATAATTTTATTCATGCTGATTGAAATGGTAGTTTAGAGGAAGGCCTAAAATTTAATTTTCAAATATCTATGTTATTTGTGGTCCTATCTTAATCAAAATCGGTATGCAAAGTCGGGGAATAAGTCGCTACAATATAGGCTGTAAATGATTTAATTCATGCTGAATGAAATGGTAGTTTAGTGGAAGGCCTAAAATTTAATTCTCGAATATTTATATTTTAGTGGTCGTATCGATAAATACTACATAACCAAAGTTATATAGAATTAAATTTCCGACCATTTATGTCTTAAACATTTTTACCGTACCGGCTATGATAACACAGATATTCATGAATTTGTATTTTTGTTGCCAAGTCCATTTCAACGTCGAGCTCGAGAAAATGGGTTAGCAGAATTTAATGAAAATCGGTATACAGAGTCGGAGAATAAGAAACTACAATGTAAGATATAAGCAATTTTATTCACCCTGGATGAAATTGTAGTTTATTGGAAGGCGCCTAAAATATAATTTTTAAATATCTATTTTATTGGTCCTAACGAAAAGTACTACATAACAAAATTTATAGAGAACGTGATTTCCCGTCATTTATGTTTTATTCAGTTTTAACGTGCCGATTATGATAAGAGTGGTATTCCAGAGTCTGAGGGAAGCTAAATGTGAAGGCCTACAATCTCGAAAGCGCATAACATAGATCAACAATAACATTGCATTGACCATTGGTGGTTGTGATGTTCTTTGTCTCTAGATGGGATTACTGCTGCGTACCAAGTACAGTATAATAGCCTGGCTGAATATTGGCGGGAAATAGCCGGAGAGTTAGAAAACTTTCTTCTTTAGCATGCCATTCCTCTGGTTCATACATTTTTTGATACAGCTGGTACTAACACACTGGTTCATCATAGTATTCCAACTGTTCGATCCCTACTCTGATGCGCTGTTTTGAATGAGCAGTGGGCACACTTAAGACAGAGGCACACTTAGTAGAGTTGTAGTAGCCCTGGTCTAGAATAACAATTAGGGCTATTCCAAATTATAGCACCACAGTTCACTAAAAACTCAACATTCAATTTTTTCTTAAAAAAAGCTTCTTCCTCTTCATTTTTATTAAATTCTACATTCATTTAATTCCAAATTAGCACTGAAGAGGGGTTTCTCCTCTGGCTTGAGGGAAAATTTGCCTCCAAGTCAGATAGATATTTCCGCCGCCATTGTAGTGAATTGATACTTATTACAAGTGACTAATCTCATGTTTTAATCCGTATTGAAATCTGTTAGTATACAATAATATAGTTTTAATTATGAATCCACCTGTTCAATACATTATGTATTATGTATGTACAACATTATGTATTAAACAGGTGGATTCATAATAAAACTATATTATTGTATACGAATTGATACTTTCCGACTCATCGGGTACTCCTAGGAAACAGAATAGTAAAAGGTCATAGTTTTTGTCCTGGGAGTCTCCACTATTCGACCCCCTCCCTGCCGAAAAGGGACGAAGAGTGTTCACGGCTCATGGCAGTCTGCGGCTTGGTCATTCCAGCTCTGGAACTTTGGACTGTTAGATCGACAGCTTAGTCCTGTTCGTTAAAAGTGAGAAAATGTGTGGTTTTTCATTTAATCGAGTATTTCATATGAAAGTATTGCTTTTAACCGCGCCATTCCTACTGACGTCATTGTAATGTATGTTCATTTCAGTTGGGAAAACCACTAAGACAGTCTTTCTGAGGATGTAAAAAGGCAGGTGGAGAGTGAGTGTTACCATTATAATGAAAGATCCCCAACAGATTGTGACTGATGGTATGCGAATGGGTCTACCATTACAGTTAAAATTTCCTAACTCAGTCTTCATATGAGAAAAGATGTTTGGGACTTCCCCGTCGCGTTTTCTAGGGTAACGTTAAGAGTTATACAATTTCATACAATCTTGCTCACAACATGTACACTACCTAACCTAGAATTCTGTATACAATGTAGAATTCCGTAGCGAAGCACGGGTACATCAGCTAGTCCTCTATATAACACTAATCAGAGAGAAAACGTGGAAGGGGTCCAACACTTTGAAAAATGAAGCTATCGGCCAAAGGAAGACAAGGGCCACAAAGGGCATGAAAATTAAAGACTCCCTAGGCCTCGCAAACCTAATACCGTCGGGGTAAGAAAAGAATAAAAGTTGACCAAGGGAGGTCAGATAGGATAGATGAAAGTGAGGAGCCTGGCACAAGGAAGTGGAAGTAATGCCAGGACTCAGCTAAGGGCCCCGTGGTCGCCACCCATGCTTCAAAGTTCAGAGCCCCTGGGGCCCCTTTTAGTCGCCTCTTACGACAGGCAGGGGATACCGTTGGTGTTGTTCTACCGCCCGCACCCACATGGGGGGAAGGTGGATGGATCAGAAATGGAAAGACATTAGAGAAGCTGGATTGGATGTGGCAGAAATAATGAAGCAGGAAAAGTGGAAGGACAGCGAGGAGTGGAGGAGGCTTGTTAACCACACCCGGGCGACTGGAGTGGGACATTGATGATGATGATCTATCCATTCATTCTGTAGCGTTGGATTAGAGCCCGTACACATAATAATAATAATAATAATAATAATAATAATAATAATAATAATAAACACAATAATGCAAAAATAATAATAATTACTTAAAATGTGAATAAAGAAATAGTAAAATGATGCAGCAGCAGTGAATACACATCAGAGTATGGAAACGTGATGGATAACTTTCAATATGCAAATTTAAATCAAATACAAGGGAACACTTACAGGCCTAAAAATGACAACTAAGAAAAGATGTGGAAGCTGCTGGAGCCCTATAAGGTCCATGGGAAGGTATGGCGTTATGGGGGAGAAAAGGTTTACGATCATCACCTCGAAACTCATCATATTAACATAATCAAAACCAATATTACAAGAAACAAGATCATGACATAGCAACTGATACTTATGCACAAATGAAGGGTGTTTAAAAGACTTTAACAAAATACAGTTCCATGACACGGAATCAAGACATACTTAAGTAACTTAGAGAAAATTTGTTTTAACATAGAAGGGTGATGCTACATTGCAATGTATAGTTTAAGACGAAAGTAAGTGATAGAACTGAAATTAAGGCAACGGGAACCTAGGGTAAACTCGCACACGTTAAATTTAAAACTTTGAAAATAACATTAAGCAAGGAAATACCGAAATACCAAAGTAATTCAATTAAATCAAACGAAACCAGAAAACATTGAGAATAACATTGAAATAACACTTACCAACAAAAACTAGAGTTCCCGAGGGGAGCCCTCGAGCGCACGCACTCGCTACATCGGTCGGATGTAAATGACGCCAAGCGCATGCATCATTTTTCCGAAGCCGGCAGAAGACCGGAAATAGCCGGATCACAATTAACCAATAAGATCAAACTTACACTAGATTCCTGTTTGCCAATACAATTGCATGACCATATATGGTCATTTCCTGGCCTACTGATGCGAAAGGGATTACATCACCTGTTTCAATATCGGTAACCGCGCGTGTGGTATAGGATGCTTCAAATTCACACCTTACAAAATTTTACATCAGATTACAATTTTGACATACAGAATTACATAAAACTTACATACAAAAAAATCACTGTTTGCATCTTGCAGTGTTCATATTGTTCAATGTTTCTTGATGTTTCCTTATTTAAAAAAACGTACAAACATGTTCCAATTACATAAAAAAAATATTCCAGCAGAGTCCAGAGTTACAACCAAAAATGAAATCCTTCAGCCACATTAAATTTAAAAAAAACTTTAAAATTATATTTCCCATAGTTCCAGTTCTCCGTCCCACCACATATTACACATTCTTCGTCCTCACGTTTTCGAATCTGGTCAGTGGAGAATTCTGGATTTTTAAATTATCATAAGATTTCGTCTCATTTCGTACCATTAGGGGCTGATGTACTAGATGTTAGGCCCCTTTAAACAACAATCATCATCAATTCTATGATACTGTATAGATGATAGTGTTGGTATGATATTTTTAGTACACTTCTAAATACATTGAGTGAAGGTATGGTTATTATGATTTGTTTTCGTGATACATGGTTTATTTTATTTCAGTTTCAGAACTCCTCTCTACAACCTAGGTGGACATGAAGATCAAGTACTGTGTTGTAATTGGTCAGAACCCCAACTGATTGTGTCAGGTGGTGCAGATAAAACAGTACACATATTCAAAACAAAGCATGCAAAGCAGTATATGTTAACGTAATATGAATAAATGAAGTTGGTTAGTTTTACTCTTGTGTACCATATCTGATTGCTCCTTCATCTTCTCCCGAGAACCATTAGCAAGACCAGACATGACAATCTGTCTGTTTTATTCTTTCTCTTATCGTCGCCATAAGACCTATCTGTGTCGGTGCGACGTAAAGCCCATAGCAAAAAAAAAAAAATTATTCTTTCTCTATTTAAAAAAAATGAAATTCACAGCTTAAACATTAACCTCATGCCGTACTTTGATGGAATGTTTCGTCCAATGAGTGGGAGGTGCAAACGTACTTTGACAGACATTTCCACGGGCGCATGGACTACCTATAAACGCATATTTACAGTTACCAAGCCAGTGAGGTTTGTTCTATAAGTTTTAAAATGTAACCAACAGATGTCAGGAACTACCTGAACTTCATTTTTATATCACAAATGGTTAACTCGCCCCTGGAATAAGAAAAGTAAAATGCATTTCACCACATATTATTTGTAAAGTAATATGACAGCGCCCTGGAGTGGCGTGAATGATGTTATTCGTGATTGGCTTGAAGAATATTGATGTTGAGATTCACAATGAAAGTGTGCGAAGTGAAAATAATTCATCTTCAAATGTTATTGGTGAAGGTGAATCTGATTCTGTTTCCAGAGAGCCGGCACCTATGGATAATTAGACATTTACACAACGTTCACCATTAATGTCATTAATGACTGGAATTGGGAACTTGAGAATAATAAACCTACTGATGTTGCATGTAAGCCAGTTTATGAAATTCACTCTGTGGTAAAGAGAAGGTTAGGAGATAAGCCAACAGAAATGTAAGTGGTCATTGAATTTCTAACCCCACAATTCTGGGATCATGTAAGAAAAGAAAGTAGTGCTTATGTTTGTAAATATTGTGCATATTTGCCAAATTTCCCTCACACTGCTAATATCCGCTGACACCTCAGAGTCGATATACTCGCTACTACTCATCAGAAATGGCTCCAGTTCAGAATAAATTATAGCTATCCAGGTGATGCAGAATGGTGCAATATGGGGAATCTGCAAGGATACCTCATTAGAGTACCTCAAATAAGAGGTTGCTTTGTATGTGGATGCCTACTTTTTTAAGTTTTCTGTACATAAAAGGACATCTCCAAACCATACATGTAGGGTGGAATGCAAAAAAAGAAAAATGTTTATATGCGTGCAACATCGGTATATATATTCATCTACATTTTCTAGTATCTGACGAAAGTAAAATCTTGTTTATTTATCAAGAACGATGGTGCAATAGGCTTGGAGGAGAAAAGTTTTCTGTTTTGAGAAAATTAGGTTACTTTGTTACTTCCGGGCATCATGATTCAAATTTACGAACTCGATGCATTTGCTACGCC
The DNA here is from genome assembly GCF_040414725.1 of Anabrus simplex. Classification (NCBI taxonomy): domain Eukaryota; kingdom Metazoa; phylum Arthropoda; class Insecta; order Orthoptera; family Tettigoniidae; genus Anabrus; species Anabrus simplex. Next base: position 52,495,973 of record NC_090273.1, on the reverse strand, counting down.
AGAGCACAAGCCACTGCCGTGCTTCTGAGAAGAGACGAGGAGGGAGGGGAAGTGGGGTGTATGATGGTGGTGGAGATAATGCTCTGCGCGTATGCACAAGTTTCCTTGTTCGCACAGGATTGTCCTTGTCTCTTACAGGCAATATTCACAGTTTGTTTATTAAACAGCCTTAACTGCACACATAGTACAAGAACACACTGTTATTAAGACGCACTTGTCAGTCAAGGAATGCACCAGATTGTTTCTCCTCTCGTCTGTTGGTTGCAGTAAAGTTCTTTATTATTTAACTTGCTCGAAGATGCAGCGCTGCTGCACCATGATTGTGTATTCCTTCACTCCCATCATTGTAAATGGAATAAAATACTGAACGAAGGAAACAGTACGCGAAATGGTTTCGATACAGTAGATGTTCAATATGCCCACCTCCTACTTTGATGCACAGTTCACAACAGTGTAGCAGTGACTTTTGGACTCTGTTCAGGATGTGCGGTGTGTCGTCACGAGGGAGGGTAGCCTTCTGGCAAATACTGTATGTCCAGTTTACAAAGAATTTTGTGGCAATTCACTTTTAACCAACTGAACAAAACAAGAAGCAGATTTACCAACTGCTGCATTGGTAATATGTCCTACCTTTCTCACGGTAGGAGGCATGAACGCTAACAACTGGCTTAGACATTAAGGATTAGAACAGCCCGCGATGTAATCAATACCAAGCGGATACAAATTGACCATCATAGTAGCGTGCAACCTATCACTCCAAAATATTTGCCATTATTCGTGTTTTCTGCTTACTTTTACACTTATTGGCTTTGCAGATTATTTGAGACGCCTTTTTTTTAAATTAACATATTTATTAACTGCATGCTCCATTACAATTTAAGTAATACTACATGCATTATTATTCATTTGTCGTCATGATTACATTTTTTATTCATCATGTTACCTGTACCTACATGTTTGATTTTAATGTGTCTAGCCTAGAAACATCATGTTACAGTTTTTTTTTTTTTTTTTTTTTTTTTCTAATGAAAATGTTCTTTCTTGACGTAACTATGCCCTACATCAGGTTATCAAAATTGATACACTTCACAAACAGTTTAAAGAACTTTAATAGTTACTTATAAGTTCATTCTTGCTTGTAGGCCAGTGGCCTCCTGAGTTGAATACATTTGTTTTTAGGTTTATCCTTTCGTGTTTTAATAATTCACACTCATATAGGATGTGGTCCACACTTTGTGTTTCTTTGCCACACCGACACATCGCATGCTCTTGGATTTTAAATCTATGCAGATAGGACCCTATTTTTCCATGCCCTGTCATCATAACTGTCATATTGTGGCATAAGAGAATTTTTTAGTCAAGTCTCGCTTTAACACCCGGAAAATATGCTTTCGTTATTGATCCATTGGAGGTTTTTCTCCACTCTTCTTCCCACAATTGTAAACTTCTCTCACGCAATACCTTTTTTTACTGCACCATCAAGAATTTGATCGAAAGTCACTTCTAGGTCTGTCCTGCTGGCTGCTTGTTTCACCAATTGATCAGCAGTTTCATTGCCTTCTGTGCCGACATTAGCCTTAACCCATGAGAAGTGTATTTCCCAGTTTTGTATTTGTGGATCTCTCATCTTCCTTCTGATCTCTTCTACGAGATTGTTGCTTTTTCCATTGTTTTTGAGTAGGTCCAGGGTTTTTTTTTACTATCAGTGTAAATAATTGCTGCTCTATTTTCATGATTGATGCTTTGTAATTTCTCAAGTGCCTTCAATATTGAGTATCGTTCTGCTTGATTATTTGAACAGGTATTGTGTAATTTGAATTGGTATTGTTGAGGAGGTTCATGGTGACTGTACAGAATTATTCCAGATCCAACTCTAGCCTCGCTTTTGCTTCCATCTGTATATATTTGGAATGGGTAGTGTATGTCAGCCATTTTGTCCTGTATTTTAATTGTTTGAGCCGGGTGAAACCATTGTTTATAACACATCCTGGAATTAAGTTTCAGAGTCTCTTTTCCCACTACCATTTCTCCAGTCTGTTATGTTATGTCATAGTGCCTGGCAATTTCTCCAAGTTCTATTATGATGGGAGTTAATCCGGTTATGATACATAGTGTCTCATGTGATGTACGGTAGGCTTTAGCTATTTTAATGTTTATTAGTCGTTGCACTCTTCTTAATTTCATTGCATTATACAACTTGGTTGTGGATTGTATCCATAATGGTATTCAGTAAGACAGCTTTAGGACTGGTATTTTCTGCAGCCGAATACTGCACCTCAGTTCGATTAAACAGTTCTCATGTGAAGCAGATTAAAACCCACCCTAGTTACAGTATGAGATTAATCAGTGGCTTTATCAGAGTCACATCTTTCCATTGTATTCCAGTTCTCAAATATGTCAAACAACGACATTTACGAAGGCAACATTCTCTTGTTAGAGAATGTAGGAAAATTACGGCAAATCTGAATTTATAATACCAATCAACATCTATATCATCAAAATCTGAATTTGCCAACTCAACCTCCAGAGATACAATGCAATTCAGATGTCTGCCTGTCAACCATGCACGCAGTTTAGTAGAGAGCCATTTTGACTTGAATGCTCAATGGAGAGAAAAATGGACCTTTAAAGTGGTGATGGGCAGTCTGAGATGAGCGCAAGCACTGTCTCTCGCAAGAAATTTCAAGAGAACTCGAGAGCATTGCCTGTGCATTGTGCGGCGAGTGGCGTATCATAGGCTTACAGGTAGTCTGAGCTGATTGTTGTTTGTGCTGAGTATGCGAATAGCTGACCACAGCCTTTCCCCACTCCGTAAATACGTGTCAACAAGCGACTAGGGCATTCATTTCTACCGAGGTCTCTCTTGTTGCAGTATAACCTAATTATCTACGATACGCATTGTGGCATTGTGTGCGGTGGTAAGTAAACGAATGAGTAGGCTAAGTACAGAAAATGACAGCTGCTGTAGGTGTACATCATTATCAGAACCCACATTCAATATCCATCTGTCTAGTGTTGTGTTTATCGACATTATGGTGACGAAGGTAATGATTTATAGAGTAATCACGTCATAGTTAGGCACTCCGGTATATGACGGTGCAATGTGTAATTATGTCTAAATGTACGTGGAAACTTTAAGACGATGTCTGAAATACAACGGAAGTCGTGGACGTGGGATTATTATGAAGAGGTGTTGTTTGTTCCAAAGAAGTAAAATTCATCAGCAGAAATACTTATGGGATGATCCAACACTTAAAAGCACATAATATCACTGAAGGGGAATCATCACAGAGAACACCTCCAGCCCAGTCTGCATCACAAGAAGCTACTCTATCGACAATTGTGAGGTATCCAGGTAGGTGTATATCCTATTTACAGTTATTAACAAATTATACAGGGTTATTCATCTAAGATGTCCATCTCAAATAACTCATGAACTGTTTAAGATACTGACATTCTGTTTTCTCTTTTGTTGATGGTATTAAGGGGCTAATAGTTGAACATGCAGCACTTTTCCAGGCTTTTGACAAACTTTATTGGCACACACGTTTCTATATGGAAACACTGTTTCACGCAACAACTGCTGATATTCAATCAAGCTTACGCTCGTAGTTACTGCGACGTTGCACAGGAGAATCGGTCTCGAGATGGTCGCGAGAGTCTCAAGATTTGTGACGTCAGTCTCGAGCGAGATCATTACCCATCACTACTTTAAACTCAGCCCTCAGCATAGATCGTTCCAAGACTAGATTATTTAGGTATCCATTTCTGGGCTTGATCTTCTTGAAAAAGCATATGATAGTGTTCCTCGAAACAAGATATGGGAATGTCTGGAAGACCTAAAGGTGCCAAAGTACTTTAATGACAAATTCAAGATGCTATACCAGAAGTGCTACAGCTGCATCCAGATAGGCAACGGACGATCAAAATGGTTTGAAACAGAGAGAGGTGTCCAACAAAGAAGTGCCCTATCACCACTCCTGTTCATAATAGTAATGGACAAGGTCATAAAATCTGTCAAGAAAATGAACAGTGAACCAAACACCCTGGTATTTGCTCATGATGTGCTTTTATGGGGAGAGACAGAAGCTGAAGTTCAGAAGAAATTTAACAAATGGAACAATACATTCAAAAATTTTGGACCGATGATGAGCAAAACAAAGACAGTGGATGGCCATCAACAGGGAAAGAACAAGCTCAAACATATTTCTGGAAGGAGTGAAAATCGAATCAGCTTCCCACTTCAATTTCCTCGGAAGTACAATCTTGAAAGACAACACCATTAGGCAGGAAATACTCAGCAGGACACAGAAAGCATCAAAATTCTACAGTCAAGTTAGAAATCTTCTCTGGGACTGCAAATTACCACAAAAAGCGAAAACAATCATGTACCACATTTACTTCGTACCACTCCACATGTACCCTATACTAAACAAAGACTTCAGCAGAATCCAAGCAACTGAAATGAGATTCAGTAGAACCATGAACCAACCTACGAGAAAGGGCAAGATCAGAAATGAAGTGAACAGGAAAGTAGCTGGTATCGAGGTTCCCATTCTTCTTCTTCTATGGCTCTACAGTTCAATTGTGAACCTTGGCCTCTTCAACAATCTTCCACCATTTATCTTGATCCAACGCTAAAACTTTCCAATTCCTATAGCCCATTTCCTGAAGACCTTCAGTAACTCGATCCATCCATCTGGTTCTCGGTCGACCTCGTCCTCTCTGTCCCCCTGGGTTTCCATTTAATATCTTTTTAGGCACTTCCGTATCACTCATCCGTGCTACATGCCCGGCCTACCTCAGTCTGGCTGATTTCACTATTCTTCTAATAGGTGGGTCTTTATAAATGTTGTACAATTCATGATTGTACCTCCTCCTCCTTGTTCCTCTTTCACAGACTGGGCCGATGATTCTTCGAAGTATCTTTCTTTCGAAGGTATCCAGCATTCCAGTATCTTTTGCTGTTAATGGCCAAGTTTCCGAGGCATATGCAAGCACAGGTCTTATAAGTGTTTTATAGATGGTTAATTTAGTGGTACGGGTCAAGAGCCTTGAGGAGAGAAGCCTTGTTAGAGCAAAATAGGCTCTGTTGGCTGCTATTAATCTCTGTTTAATTTCATGAGAGGTATAATTTGAGTACGTGACTGTTGATCCCAGATATTTAAACTGCTCAACTCTCTCAAAGGTGTAATTGCCCACGGTTATTGAGGGTGGCATGTTCTCCTTACGTGCTTTCCCAGCAGCCATATATTTAGTTTTCTGCTGGTTGATGTTCAGTCCCATTTTCCTACTGGCCTGTTCAAGGGCGATGAATGTCTCTTCCATTGCCTTTCGAGTTCTTGCCACTATATCTATATCATCGGCATAAGCAAGTATCTGCACTGATCTCCCCTATTCAGGATGTTCCCTTCCCACCTGAGCATTTAGATCACCAGTGAGTTCATAGAACAATTCTTTCTTTTCTTCCTCAGATTCTTCTGTTGGTGCATGGGCATTAATTATAGAGTAATTAAACAATTTACCCTTTATCCTGAGTACTAACATTCTTGGACTAATAGGTGTAAACCCAATTACAAGCTGCTTTAGCTGGTGGTGTACCACAAATCCTGTGCCGAACTATAGCTACAGCTATAGAATATACTAGCTTCTCGCTTTTCTAGAATTCCACTTCCGGTCCACCTTACTTCTTGTGGAGCTATGATACTCTTTTTCAGCTTCATTGTTTGGTTTAGCAGCACCTTGAGGGCTCCTGAGCGATACAAGGATCTCACATTCCAGGTTCCAATATATAAATCTGACTTACGCTTTATATTTCTTTTCTTTCTTTCATGCACTGATGGTCGATTATCATTGTCCTTTCCCACGCCAAGTTTGTCTCCATTGATCAGTCCGACTTTCTTTCGTTGAAGTTTCGCAACTTGACCTTTTTTACCGAGCGGGGTGTCAGCCCTACGTCCAAACTCTTCCGGAGGACGGGTAATTTTTAATCAGGGGTTTCTTCCCTTAGCCTTTGGAGAACGAACCCCACATACTACAAGGCAGCAGCATCTTCACCATAGCCCCGTTAGCCGCCACTTTTCAGGGTTCCTGCTGGGCCTTCACAGCTACCGAAGCGCTCATGGGGCACACGCAGTCCCCACTGTACATCACCTCACCAGGCAATCCCTTACTTTATGACGTTGCCCGTCTCCCACGACGTGGACGAGGGGTTGGACTTATGGGAGACATCGAGGTTCCCATTACCAGTGTCATAAAGAAACGCAGACTTCAGTGGTATGGGCACATAATGAGAATGAACAGGGAAAGACCTGCCAGAAAATATTTTGACCTTAATCTCATAGGAAGAAGACCACAGGGAAGACCAAAAAAATGCTGGATAAAGACTGTAAGATCAGATGTGGAGGAGAGTAGACACAAATGGGAGGATGTACTGAAACAGAAGATGGCGAGTGCTTGTACACCACAGCCGGAAAATGGAGTTGGAAAATGATGATAATTGTCCAAGAAAAACATGGACTGCACTTGGTGAAGCAACACACCAATCAAGGAATCTCTGCTGAGTTTCCCCTCGTGCGGGATAAAATAAGCATCCTCCCAGTGTGAACGTTTTCTTTCTTAATCTATTGGGCATATTACGTATGAATGTAGAGCTCGGGCATAGAAGGACAAGATTCCGACTTTCTTCTTTCAACACCCTCTACCATTCAGCGGACAGAGTCACAGGATCATCAAATGTAAGCATTTCATTGTTCCCTTGAGCTGTTTATTTGCTTATATTGTAAATATATGTCTATTCATCAGCCCCGTTTCGTGACACAGAGTTGGGGATGAGAAAAGATGAAATTATGTTGCAGGTATTTACGGCCGGATGCTCATCCTGAGGCTAATGTCATTTGAAGGGCTAATGAAGATTAAATGAATGACAGTGAACGAAATTGAGCAAGTAGGTGGAAGGAATTGGATGTGGTTTTTGAGTAGGTGAAAATGGCAAACCACAGAAAACTATTCCCAGGACAGACGACGGTAAGGTTCGAACCCACTCGTCTCTTGAATACCCTAGTGTGACCACTCTGCTCGATATTTGTATATATTGTAAATGTTTTGAATATCCGGCTCCTTGGGTGAATGGTCGGCATAGAGCTCTTTCATAGGGCCCCGAGTTTGATTCTCGGCCAAGTCGGAGATTTTAACCTTAAATGATTAATTCACTTAGCTCGGGGACTGGATGTTTGTACTGTCTCCAACATCCCTGCAACTTATACACCCCACGCAACACTATCCTCCAGCACAATAAACACAGTTTCCTATAACAAGATAGAAGGTCTTAATGATTGAGTTATTTCACCTTTACAATACAATGTTATTTCTTTTTTTACTTTATTTTTAAAAAAGGGGCATGTTTCATCACTTCCTTATGAGACATCTTCAGACTAAAATATTACGATGGTAAACACATGATATTCTTAACACTAAAAATAAAAAATAAAAACCTTAAAATTTTAAGAGTCAAGATGACAATCTGTCATATATAAACAAAGTTTTAAAAACAGTTCATGTTGTTAAAAATTATCTGAAGACCAATTACTAAATGATGAAAGTCCCATTGAGTTTTGATACTCAAATGAAAATTAATAAGATGATCACAGCATTCTAAAATCGGAAATAAATCTTGAAATTAGGTCAATGTCATCTCATGTTGGAAGCTTGAATATGTGTCTGGTTAAACAGGGCTTGTTTTTTTAGGTGGAATTACTCAATATGTTGGATTATGTAGCCAGACAATTTGTGCGATCCATATATTATTGGTGTATGAAAGATTGAACCACACACAAGCCGACCGGACAAGAGAGAGAGATAAACAGGGCGGAGAAAATCTTTCATACAACAATAATATATGGATCGCACGTATTGTGTGGCTACATAATTCAACATATTGATCATTAAGACATTTTATCTTGTTGAAGCTGACAATACGGATTAATTATGAAATGTATTTCTTGTGGCAGATTCTTATACACACAAATGCCGCCTCCCACCCACCCCCACCCCTTATTGGAGGGTTTGTCTTACAAGGGCTGCACCAGGCTAGCAATAGACACAGGATAAGAATTATTTTAAATTTAAATGTATTTTACGGTACTAGAACATGTATGTTGAGAGATAAATAAATAATCATTTATGAGTTCAGTTATTCAAAAAGGTTTATTAGCTGTTACGAATGGACTAAGAGCAGCTTCTATGCTAAATATCACTATCATTGGTGGTGGTAGTGATTATTGTTTTATGAGGAAGTACAACCGGGCAACCATCTATATATTAATTTTTTTATGAAAACTAAAGTCAGTCAGTCCGGCCATTCTATCCGGGCGATTTCCTTCATTCTTTTTTTAACTGAAAAGTATTCATGCACAGGTTTGTCATCAGGTACTATAAATCACTTAACTTCCACCTTCCTCAAATGATTTGATTTTTCAATTTTTTGTCTCTTTGAAGCAATCATATCTTTGGTTCTAATTGAGGTACGGTACGGAGTTTGTTTTGGCCTAAGAACACTCAGTGGATCAAGATCCTTCATTTCAGCTCTTAACTATTCAAATTTGTTGAAAGTTATGAGTGCACATTCAATTTGTCATCTCATTTCTTCAACATTTTTTCTCATTGAAGCAATCATATCTTTCGTTCTAATTGGTCTAAAAACACTCAGTGGATCAAGCTCTTTCTTTTGAGGTAATAACCACTTAAATTATTAGATTCTGAGAAAAGTTATGAGTACATTTGTCTCCATGGAACATTTAATTCAATTTCTTTGTGTGATGTATTTTCAAGTGTTTTGTTGACATAATATTACATTCTATTACCACAGCAGATCATGTGCTTTATTTCATTAACTCGAAACTTTGCAAATACATCCGTGAGGATAGTAACGAATAACACCATACTTTGTACATTGCGGGCGGAGCCAGCGGGAAACTGCTAGTCCTCTATTAAGACTAATCGCGTAGATAATTGGAAAGATCCGCAGAATGAAGTTATCGGTAAAAGAGAGAGAAGGGCATGGAAATTACTTTCTAGCTCTCCTTTAAACAAATACCTTTGGGGTCGGAAGAGAACAAGAATTTGCTAAAGGAGGCTGGACAGGAAGGATAATGTGAGGAGAGTGACACAAGTAAGTGGATCTAATGCCAAGCTCGGCTAGAGGAAACGTAGTCGCCTACAAACTGTCCCAAGTTCTAAACCCCCCTGAACACTCTTTTAGTCGTCTCTTACGACAGTAAAGGAATAAGAACACGGATTATTGATTGAGTGAACTTCACTCCGACCAAGGACAGGGTAACGATTGTGCTGTAGATATTTTAGATGATTAAATTCCATAAAATTCATCGATAGACTGAATCTTTGTACAATTCAATACTAAAGTTTAAGTGCTCATGAAATTGATAATTCACTTCGTGATTTTTCGTGTCTTATTTCATCGCAAGTATGCAGAATTTCCAAGGTTAATACAGAAACTTTACTATTTTACACAGAATATTTTTATTCTGGCCTTTGTCCAATTTCATTTGGCGTCGGCTCTCCAAGTCTAATTCCTGAAGCTCCATGTTATTGTTGGACTTAGTTGGGCTTCCAACAGGTCTTTATTTACGACGGACATACAAGTTTGACGAGCCTTTATTGGACCTCTCGATTGAATTCTTATTTCCATTAATGACCGAATAATACGATCTTCTCTGTTTCTCATCACATGGCCGTACCATCTTTCCTCTACCCTTGGGAAGATATTCAGCAACGGACTTTGAAATTGCCATGAATGGTTGTTTCTCACTTTGTCTAATAGAGTGACTCCACTGACTTATCTCGGCATTTTCATCTTGGTTCTTGGCTGCATGTAACTTCCTGCGTCTTTACAGGACATCACTGTATGGCAGGTAATGCTGTTTTATAGAATTGAAGCTTTCTTATTACATGAATTCTCATTATTTTCTCGTTTGTTTTACGTAGTACCGACACACTCGCCTGGTTTGAAGTGAGAAATCACGGAAAACCATATTCAGGGCTGCCGACATTTGGGTTCGAGTACACAATCTTCCGAATGCAAACTCACAGCTACGTAAAATAACTGTGTAGCCAACACGCTAGGTATAGGAATGCTAATGTCGCACAATATTCCAGGCACAGTGGATTAAGCGGTTACGTTACAATTTAGTGAAACGGAGAAAAACGGCTTCAATTTTTTTTTTTCGTTTTCTCTGCACACTTTTGCAGTCTGTTCATTCGAAATTTTAGGGTTTTATTGACGTATCTGTAACGTGTCATACGAAAGGGAATTTCAAAAATCAACCGAAAATGTCATCTTCATCCACTGACAGATTCCGAGGATAGCGTATCCTATTCGCGTAAGAACCTGTTACGTGCAAGCACAAAGTCCACATTTATAGGGCTCATCACGTAATTCGTAGATGGATTTCTCACATAAGGCACTGAAATGATTTGAAGTCGTAGAGATACAAAAGCAATAGGCCGGAAAACAAAGACTCTGGAAAATCTTTTCTAGAATAAAACTTTAGAAACAGCTATCTCGCGAATTAACGCTCATTTAAAATATGAGTGCGATCAAGCCAAAAGTACTATACAATAATGTTGTTTGTCTTTTGCGTGTTCAGTTACTGATCCACAAAATATCTACAACGTTATTAATATAAGGGAGTTAGTATTGATAGTTTTCACTTACAGTTATTTGAAGAACTGCAAGAGATTCGAGTCCACGGATTACCTACGTTCCAGCAGACCATCACTAACCGTAGGCGTAGACCTTCCGCCGACTTAAGGAACTATCAAGATGGAAACAAGCTAGGAGGAAATTTGGAATGCTTCCTTACCAGTGAATGTGCATCTAATTCAGGACCCTACTGCTCAAAGTCTCTGTCCACAGAGGACTGGTGCATAAGCAATACTAAATCGCTTCCGAACTCCGGGAAGATGTGCGTACCTAATGCACAAACAGAGATTGGCTGTGTCACCACCCTGGATTGTTGAGCAATATACCAGAATACTCAGCACAACCCCGAGTATTCATATAGACCTTTTGACGGAGGACTATCGGAAATGTATCGAGTTACTCCAGAAGCAGAAAAGTACCCATGTAAAAGCATCATCAATCATCAAAAGTATCTAAAAGGTATAGGTGCCCAATTATAGTTCATCATTACTTTGTTTGTTATTGTATAAATGTTTTTTTATTACAACAATATTATTTTGTGTGTGTCATAAGAAATAATGATAATAACAATAATGTCGGGCTGAGTGTCTCAGACGGTTGAGGCGCTGGCCTTCTGACCCTAATTTGGCAAGTTCGATCCTTGCTCAGTCCGTTGGTATTTGAAGGTGTTCAAATACGTCAGCCTCGTTTCGGTAGATTTACTGGCACGTAAAGGAACTCCAGCGGGACTAAATTCCAGTACCTCGGCGTCTCCAAAAACCGTCAAAACTAATTAGTGGGACGTAAAACAATAATAATAATAATAATAATAATAATAATAATAATAATAATAATAATAATAATAATAATAATAATAATAGCACGAATGCTTCTTTGCTGCATTTTTAATGATCTTCTCTTGTAAAACTTAATCACCTTCAGTCTCTCTCTCTCTCCATCTCTTACTATAATTGTAGCAATGTTATAGAATAACATAAGAAAGTGTCGTTTTTTTTTTTCAAGCAGTCAGTTGCCAGAAAGGATGAAAGTGAAGGAGTTCATGATACGATTTGTATTTTCTACTCCAGATGGACAAACAAGAAAGAGGTAGAGGAAAACGGGGGCCGGGGGGGGGGGATGAGAAAGTAAAAATAAAAGGCGCCTCATGCTTGATACGTCTACGTAGAACTTGGGATGTCCATCACTAAATTAGTGATGGCACTAATATCTGCACGCGAATTATCAACATGTATACCGACTTTTAAATTTGAAGGACCAATTTCTGGTTACATAAGGACTAATTATATAAAATCATGGTCATGGACAGGAATCTGTTTACTTTTGATGTTGATTAACCCCTCCAAAGTTTGAACGACATCGTTTACCTTATGACTATGGTTTGCCCTTGTGAGTATCAACGTTGTCTACATGTGGATTGTTCAGCCAACCCGGAGCACTCCATTCAGCTGTTGAGGGAACCAGGCTTGGATTACTTATTTACTCCCAGAAGAATTACGGGGGTTTGCTGTATATGCCTAATTTAACACTGCTTTTCTGGCGGATAGATTTTAAGATACCGGTAATTGAATGTGGTCTCAGTCAATATTTGTGGTATTAGTATTCCCTTGCACAGGAAGGCATGTTGCTTTTACGAGCACTTTAATGCCATTCAAGAATATGAATACACTGGAACGTAAGCCTGTTTTCGTTAGCCAAAATTACTTCGTGAAAAGTAATTGCAAATTTGAAGTAAATAATATCAGTGTATCTTATGAATGAAGTTTTCACAGGGACAATGGAGAAAATTAGTACGGCATAGTTATGTGAAACTTGGTACTTCCATCAAAAGGGCAATTTTGTTGAGAAAGAATCAAGCATGCAGAATTCCACTTTGACTGAATAGCATCTCTACCGTGAAATTGCGTACAACGAATAATCTACAATCAAATGTGAATGTTAAGACAAGGAACTTTCTTTATCTTATTCTGTGGCCGTGGATAATTATTCTAAGACATGACGCCATCTCCGCTGGTCAGACTTCCTTCCTGGTCACAGAGAGCAAATTATCTTCAGTGCGATAAATTTTCCGCTACGACTGCCACTAATAGTTGGTTAATAAATATTATGAATATCCGTGACTCCGTCATTCCAAATCTTGTTTAAACTACAACCTTATGATTACATTCCTTTCCAGCAATAACTTTTTACCGCATCGGTATAGTCCCATCCTCTCACATAAGGTCCGGCTCTATGGCTAAATGGTTAGCGTGCTGACCTTTGGTCACAGGGGTAGCGGGTTCGATTCCCGGCAGGGTCGGGAATTTTAACCATCATTGGTTAATTTCACTGGGACGGGGGCTGGGTGTATGTGTCGTCTTCATCATCATTTCATCCTCATCATGACGCGCAGGTCGCCTATGGTCGTCAAATCAAAATACCTGCACCTGGCGAGCCGATCATGTCCTCGGGAAGTCCCGGCACTAAAAGCCATACGCCATTTTTCATTTTTTCTCACCGATATGCATATACGGCATAACCAAATTTATTTTTGGAGCAGTGTATGATTAGTATTATCTTACTGCATATTTTGTCAATCCGAATCATTGTCTGAATGGTCGGCGTTGAGGCCTTCGGTTCAGAGGATCGCGGGCTCGATTCTCGGCCGGTTCGGGGATTTTAATTGCGTGTGATTAATTCTTCTGGCTCGGAGACTGGGTGTTTGTGTTTGTGTTTGTCCCAACACTTTCCTCTTCATATTCAGACAACACATTGCACTACCAACATCACAAAACTACGCAATAGTAATTATATTCCTCTGTATAAGGTTGGCATCAGGAAGGGCCCCGGCCGTAAAAAGAAGGTCCAAATCTACCTGTTCTACACAGTTCCCACACGCGACCCCACAGGTGTGGGAAAAGCGGTAGAAGAGAATGTCTGTATATTTTGTCAGATGAAATGCTTTTTGTTAGACTTCACCATTGGTAATCTTATAAGAATGAATGATTTGACTGCATTATACGGGCCTTGTAGCTGTAACCTTGCATTCGGTAGACGGTTGGTAGCCGATAAGGTGGTTTTCTGTTGTTTCCCATTTTCACCCAGCCAGATGTTGTGGCTAAACCTCAGTTAAACCACGACCGGTTCCTTCTCAGTTCTAGCCCTTTATTATCCCATCTTTACCGACGGTAAACCGTCTATAATAAGAACCACGACTTTAATGTAGGGACGGTAACTTAATAATTATCTCCCCTTTTGGAAATGTCTTTGCTGTCGAAACCCGGGGCTTACAGTCTTCTGGTATGGGCTAGAACAAATTTATTCAATGACCTGTCAGTCTCAGTCTCATCCTTAGATTTGATTATATAAAAGTGACTGAAGTATGAACAATGCTAGTAATTCCATTATTTATTCCGGCAGTCCCTGTTATAAGTGGTGTGAAAATGTTGGTAGAAGGTCGGTTTGTGCGTTCATTTCACTGAGCTTGGCAGACTGATAAGTAATAGCAACTTCTGGCTTGGAGAGGAAAGGAATTGTAAACTACTGTACTTCACTCCTCAGTTACGCCCGGGCCATCTCTGCCAGCTGATGGAGGAGCTGTTTGGTATCAAACCAGCCTTCAAGCTAAATATTTAACATCCAGTACATACCTTTGGATTGAATATAATAATCCAAAACAAAATTCACCTTTATTGCCAAGCATTTGCTGACGACATTGCTATCCTACCTAACAACAGACAGCAGGGAGCAATCCAGTCTGTAGAAAAACTCCATGAAATAGCAGCCAAAACAGTACTCCGTATTTCTTATGAAAAGACAAAGTATGTGGAAGGGACTAGATCAGGTTCAGCAGTTAGCCATTAATCACCAAATTTGAAAATACCACGTCCGTCTCTGTGGTGTAGTGGTTAGTGTGATTAGCTGCCACCCCCGGGGGCCCGGGTTCGATTCCCTGCTCTGCCACGAAATTTGAAAAGTGGTACGAAGGCTGGAACGGGGTTCACTCAGCCTCGGGAGATCAACTGAGTAGAGGTGGGTTCGATTCCCACCTCAGACGTCCTGGAAGTGGTTTTCCGTAGTTTCCCACTTCTCCTCCAGGCAAATGCCGGGATGGTACCTACCTTAAGGTAGGCCGCTTCCTTCCCTCTTCCTTGTCTATCCCTTCCAATCTTCCCAACCCCCCCCCCGCAAGGCCCCTGTTCAGCATAGCAGGTGAGGCTCCCTGGGCGAGGTACTGGTCATCCTCCCCAGTTGTATCCCCAGACCCAGAGTCTGAAGCTCCAGTAAACTGCCCTTGAGGCGGCAGAGGTGGGATCCCTTGCTGAGTCCGAGGGAGAAACCGACCCTGGAAGGTAAACAGATAAAGAAGGAAATATCACTCAAGTAGACAAATTTAAGTATCTTGGTGAAATTATTGAACCAACAGGGTTAAATCAGCAAGCTAACAAACAAAGAATTGCAAAACTTCAAAGAGCGTACGAAATTACTTGGAACACATACAATAAAAGAAGTACGTCAAAAGAGGCAAAATTACGACATTATAACACAGTAGTTAAAACAGAAGCATCTGAAACTATTATAATTGGTAGCAGATTTCTAATAAAGAGGGTCGAAGAACAAGAAAGAGAAATTCTCAGGAAAATCTTAGGACCAAAATGCGAAAATGGAATTTGTATGAAGAAGAAATCACATAAAATCTATCAACTTACAGAAAAAAAATCACAGATGCAATCAGGAAATGGCGATTACAATTTTATGGTCACTAATATAGAATGTATAATAACAGGCTCACAAAGAAAATTTTAAACTTACCCTTATCAATGAAAAATCACAATAATTGACTAAAAGAAATCAGTGAAGACCTAAATGAAATTGGTTTTAATGAAGAAACCATTCAAGATAGACTTCATTCACAAACACAAATGTTCTGTAAAGCCCACCCGACTAAATACTGAACAACGTATAAAAGGAACACAGCGAAAGGATGAAGAGATATTGGGAATAACGAATCAAGAGTAATAATAATAATAATAATAATAATAATAATAATAATAATAATAATAATAATAATAATAATAATAATAATAATAATAATCGTAAGGTCTCACGCATTTTAATTTGATGCGATCTGGCTACTTGCTCGTCCATTTCGACGTTCCGTTTTACTCCAGAACCGAATTTCTCTTGGGCGTCTATGGCTGAATTTTAATACATGTTGTTGGGTAAACATTAAATGTGTTACCAGAGTCTTGGGCCGTCGGATAACTCCTCAGTTGTTATCACATTGGCTGAACCTCGATCTAGCCCTCAAGTCCAGGTGAAAATCGCTGACCCGACCGGAAATCGAACACGGGGCTTCTGGGCCCACTACCCGTAAGTCACAATGCCGGATTTATTAGATTAATGAACATCAAAATCGACACAAAAGTAGTACTCTCCATAGCCTCCATTAACGTCTGTACATTATTTCGACCGCACAGCATTTTCCAGATTCCTTCCTCATAAAGAAAGGAAAATGTTCGGTAGGTTCGTAGCTATTCCACACGATCAGGAAAATTTTCTTTCCATCTAGGACTTTCTTGAGGGTTGCAAATAAATGGTAGACACGTAGGCCTAGTGACAAATATTGAATATCAGGGAGTTGATCCAGAGCTATCCAATTTACGCTATTTCTTCGAAGTTGCTTTTAGTAGCAGTAGTAGCAAAAGCAGTGTGAGCCCTACCGTTACAATAAAGAAGCAGGACGCTGTGGATGAGGATTTAGCATTTTCTTTGGAACCTCCACTTAATAAACGCCCGATCACCGCAGTGAAGCAACATTGGGCGTGGTCAGTACGTGGATGGGTGCTAATTAATGAACATTTATTTGTCGTGAAGGAGGTCTTGAACTCCCAAAATGTTCTACGGCGTAATAAGGCTTTTGGGATGAGTGAGTGCGGTTTGAACATAGGCTACCGGTCGAGCTTCACGAAAGAACGTGTGTTATAATGGAGGCTTCGAAAGTGCAACAGTATCGATTTATGCGCCCAGTCTATGCAGTATTTCCGTTGGTTTAATATATTCATATGTTAAAAACTGAATAATTGTGCGTTGTGCAACATACACATTAAAGTACTACATGACCGAATCTGAATACCGGAGCCGGACCCCCGCCCGTATAGGCAAGCCACCAAACGTTCCTGTGAAGCAGTATTGTATACTATAACCAAATATGAAAGAACCGGTCGGATCTGTTTTTGTTGAAAACATTTCTATGCAGACAAATTAGGGGTCCCCAGACTACGAAAAACGTAAAATTAAGCACTTTTCTCAATTGTGCCGAAAGTTGAAGGGCTAAAGGGCACAGAAAGGTCTCAAATTGTGAGTCTTGGATAGCTATATGAAACTAAAAATTATTATTGAAAATCACTTCTGGCCTAAATGCAGTTTCGGAAAAAACAGCCTAAAATCTCTTGTTTCTCTATTCGTTTTCTTTTTTATTCAAATCCTAGCCAAATTAACTTATTTACATACTTATTTCTGTAATGTATTCCTTGCTTCAATACCCTCAGGAGTTTTTTTTTTTTTTTTTTTTTTTTTTGAAATTGTCCTCACGGAATGACCGAATGTAGTTATAAGGGCGTAAGTGAAACTCTGCATTGATTCACATTAACGCTTGTAGTGGTGCTTAAGTGAAACAATGCATTGACTCACATTAGCGCTCGTAATGGTGCTTAAGTGAAACAATGCATTGGCTGACATTAGCATTCGTAGTGGTAGATAAAGGCAAACTGCTAATATAATCTACCGGATAACGATGAGTAAGAAAAGGACTGTAATTTTTGGGAATAAATAAATAATATATTCTGATACTTTATTACATTTCATTTACCTAAAATTCGTAGCTCATATCCCTAGGATGTTTTTAACATTGAGGTGCTTGCCTGAATGGCTAGAACTTTGGTTTTGTGCCTGTGTTTAATCTCTTCCTTCAGGTGATTTCTTTGTTTGCCGTACCACCACCACCACCACCACCACCACCACCACTAGCAACAACAACAACAACACAGTCACACAGTATAAAGCTCTTAAGGTGATGATGTGATAATAAAGGGGCTATGACCGGAAAAGAAGCGACTGTGGACTTAGCCATAACGCTGAGAATCTACACCTAGAGTGGGCTTTGGCTAGTTTTACTAGCCCTACAGTTCTGGATTCGAGAGGCGGAGGTTCTGGTCTCCACCGTCGGTTGTCCATAGAATGGTTCTCTATTCTTCTCAACTAATACTCCATATCTCATATGATGCTTCGAATCTCATTGACCTAACACACCATAAGGCACGCCGTATCTCATCATGGTACGAAATTAAAACTTTGTTAGTAGTAGCAAATACACTATAGACAGTACTGGACACTTCCGTATTCTCTCATACTAAACTGAGAGACATGTTGACAGTGGCGCACCTGGCGGTCCGACCTTAATCAACAGACGGCGAGATTTAAACTACAAACGTTGCATGTTAAAATTGATAGAAATAAAGAAATAAAATAATGATTTTTGCTTTGTTTTACTCCGAAAGTTGAATGTTAATAATGATAGAAATAATGAAACTCAATGATGATTTCGTTTTGTCCGAATCCTTGGCTGAATGATCAGCGTTCAGGTTTTCGGTTCAGAAGGTCCCGGATTCGATTCGATTCACGGCCGTATCGTGGATTTTAATAGCGTCTAATTAATTATTCTGGCTCGGGGACTGGGTATTTGTCTTCCAACACGTTTCTCGCCATATTTAGACAGCACACTACACTTCCAACCACCACAGAAACTTGCAATAGTGATTACTAGACCTTGGCCTTTTAGGCGCTTAAATGTTATTTTAGCTGCTTAAAGTAGGCTCTCAAATAGATTCTAAAATTCTATAGCTAGCTTCAATTTTACGTATTTCAATAGGCATCAATTAAAATACCATGTTTGTTTTGTTAAATTGTTAACTCGTCAGGGGAAAATATAAAACAAGTTTCACTCACCTCTTTTTGCAAACGTCACAGAATATCATTTTACCATCCGATGTGAAATGGGGAAACCTATGTAACCACTTTTTAATTAAAGACGACTTGGAACCTGACACTTTCTGCACAATTCATAGTGTATAGTGCACTACTGCACTCAGTTTCAAGGTCGTCCCGGTAGGTGCGCTGGCATTCAATGTCCTGCGATATCTCGCAAAGTGGCACGTATTCTCTATGGTGTATTTGGTAGCAGTAACAACTCAGAGTGTATAAGTAAAAACTTGCAAATATTAAAAAAGGATATAGGGGGCGCTCTAATGAACATTTTGAAACAGAGAACCTAGGGTCCTAGAAGCCGAGTTCAAAGATGTCCATCCCTTTTACTGGTTTCTGAATTATTTATAGATACTTCGTACGTGTTATCAACATTCTGCTTTTATATTGCTTCCATATATTGCAGTATATTACCGCACCACGTCATTGACAAACCTGAGATCTCACACCAATTGTACTTCTCGCAGTGGCGTATACTAAGGTCTTCCAAGGCTATCGGTAAAGCCCAAACCTGCTGCTGAATGTCCGATAGGTCGGGAACCGGGAGGATAGGTGTGCTAGGCTTAGCAACGTAAGATCGTCACTGCCAACGAACAACCATGCGTTACCCATCGTATATACGTCCTCACAGAGTGCTGGTATTTCACTCCCATTTACTTCTACATCTTTGTAGGAAGACACTGCAGAGCTTCTGTTATAGGTAGATGTGCTAAAATGAAATGCAGTCTTTCAATTTAGTGTTCTCTTTCGTTGGTTGGAATAAAACCCGTGATCATGGGTCGGGCACCACCACTGTCCTCTCGAAAAAGCTAATAAATACAGTGAACGATAGATACGACCGCTGGTGATGCTGTAAAATTCAAAATTTTAATTTAATAATAATAATAATAATAATGATAATAATAATAATAATAATAATAATAATTGTGAATAGTATCTGTATAGGCTTGTTGGTGACCTAATGAGGATGAAATGATTGGCGAAGACGTCATAAACACCTAGTCCCCAAGCCAGGGAAATTAAGAGTACGAGGGGGTTGATTCTGAAAATTGAACCGGGGCCATCGGACCATAGGCAAGTATTCTACCCATTTAGCCACAAAGCCGGACTTTAATTTGCTAAACCTTAGGCTACCATCTCCACCGATCAGGTGTTGAGCATTGACAGTAGCTGAGGCCAGGGCAGTAGATTTTGAAACCGCCTTGACAACACAGCAGGCTACTCCGTTGGCTATTGGCTCTAATTCCAAACCCCTAAGGTTAACTGAACCAACTATCGAAAAAGGGGTAACCTAAGTCTAGTGGTGGCCCACGTCTTTATCCCAGCACAGCCACTAACCCCTCGATGTATTTAGACATATTTAAGCCCATCGAACTATCTCCCATTAGGAAGCTTATAGCTACACGGTCTATTCCGCGTGGTCAACTCACTTGGTCGACACTTCCATTTCATAGCACAGTTATAGAACATGTTCTTATATTACAACTTTACGGGAAGGTGTTCTACTCTAATCTGTGTGAATGGTCTAGAGGAAGAAGAAGAAGAGGAAGAGAAAGAAGTGCTAACATTTGTAGTGATCGCATCGTGTGATACTACCCTCCTGAACAACTAATAATAATTTCGTGTGGCTATTTCTAATAGGTTGCAGCCCTTGTAAGGCAGACCCTCCGATGAGGGTGGGCGGCATCTGCCATGGGTAGGGAACTGCGTGTTATTGTGGTGACGGATAATGTTATGTGTGGTGTGAGTTGCAGGGATGTTGGGGACAGCACAAACACCCAGCCCCCGGGCCACTGGAATTAACCAATTAAGGTTAAAATCCCCGACCCGGCCGGGAATCGAACCCGGGACCCTCTGAACTGAAGGCCAGTACGCTGACCATTCAGCCAACGAGTCGGACTCCTGAACAACTGACTTACAGTCATTAGGTATACATCATATCCCTCAGTTTATCCATTTATCCAGGGTAACTTAATGGGCAAAATAAAATAAAGCCCAATCAACATATCAAGAAAAAAAATAGAACATGATCAGTGACTAACGTATCATTCCCCCCACTCCAGTAGACATACAGCATTTAAGCAGAGAGCTGTGCAACTGTCCGACAGTTCCGTCAGTTGGCTCCTATCTGTACGCACCATGCGTTGCACGATATTCATTTTCCTCTTCGTCGTGGTGCTCATTAGCGGACCAACCTTGTCTTCTATAATTTATAATCCCTACTCGTTGAATAATGGAAGGAACGGACCAGCCTTCTCTCCTAGAAATCATAAGCCCTACTCGTTGAATAATAGAAGGAATTTCAGTGGATTGCGTGGCTTACCTACGGCGAAGCCAGACTGCATACCATTCGCAAATCCAGGCTGCAAGGTATCCAACTGTAATTATTGTTCGAGAGGGTGCAAAAGAAGAGGAAGTTGGTGCGTAAGGAGAGCACTATAGAAAATCTTCGACTGCAGTCAAGGTAAGAAAAGCTACGAAGCTCATATTTCCATTCTCTTCCTGTGAAATAGTGTAACTTTGTTTTGTCACCACGCTGACTGAGTTACAGAGTAGATAATAATAATAATAATAATAATAATAATAATAATAATATTCGCGTGGCTATTTCTAATCGAGTGCAGCCCTTGTAAGGCAGACCCTCCGATGAGGGTGGGCGACATCTGCCATGTATAGGTAACTGCGTGTTATTGTGGTGGAGGATAGTGTCATGTGTGGTGTGTGAGTTGCAGGGATGTTGGGGACAGCACAAATACCAAGCCCCCGAGCCATTGGAATTAACCAATTAAGGTTAAATTCCCCGACCCGGTCTGGAATCGAACCAGGGTCCCTCTGGACCGAAGGCCAGTTCGCTAACCACCCAGCCAACGAGTCGGACTTAATAATAATAATAATAATAATAATAATAATAATGTTATTGGGTTTGATGGTATTTCACGGTGCAGCCTTGTGTTTATAGATACATCTGTACCTAAAGAAACTGCGGCGGGACAAAATTCTCGCACTTTATTTTCTCCGAAAACCGAAAAAGTAGTTTGGTGAACGTAATATCAGTAACAGTATTCTTCTTTATATGTTTACCCTCCAGGGTCGGTTTTTCCCTCGGGCTCAGCGGGGGATCCCACCTCTACCGCCTCAAGGGCAGTGTCCTGGAGCTTCAGACTCTGGGTCGGGGGATATAACTGGGGAGGATGACCAGTACCTCACCCAGGCGGCCTCACCTGCAATGCTGCACACGGCCTTGCGGGGGATGGGAAGATTGGATGGGATAGAAAAGGAAGAGGGAAGGAAGCGGCCGTGGCTTTAAGTTAGGTACCATCCGGCATTTGCCTGGAGGAGAAGTGGGAAACCACGGAAAACCACTTCCAGGATGGCTGAGGTGGGAATCGAACCCACCTCTACTCAGTTGACGTCCCGAGGCTGAGTGGACCCAGTTCCAGCTCTCGTACCACTTTTCACATTTCGTGGCAGGGCCTGGAATCGAACTCGGGCCTCCGGGGGTGGCAGATAATCACACTAACTACTACACCACAGAGGCGGAGTAACAGTATTATGATTGTTATATTATTATTATTATTATTATTATTATTGTTATTATTATTATTATTATTATTATTATTATTATTATTATTATTATTATTATTATATATGCATTAGGCCCTCTAAGGAGCACGTAGAACCATTAGTTAGCATTCTTCTTCTTGTTTCTCTTAGCCTCCCAAAACTTCTTCATCCTCGTACTGTGATTCTGTCGTCTTTCTTGAGTCCATGCCTCCTGGAGTTTCAAGTTTCTTGTACATTGTCTGGCTTCAAAGCTGTGCAAGTTAATTTTGTGTCTAAATGTAGCCCGTGTAGTTGTCAGTGGGTTAACGCCGACTTCTGCGAGATCTTTTTGGGTGTCAGCAAGCCACCGTACTTTATTTTGTCGGGTTCCGCTGATAATGAGGAAGATTTTCTTGGTCAGTCGCGAGTCGTCCATTCGTGCTAGATGTCCGTAGAATTGCATACGTCTTTTCCGGGCGATTGAAGTGAATCTTTCGGTCAGCGAGTAGAGTTCTTCCGAGCTTTTTCTCATCCATATTCCATCTTGGAACTTTGGTCCAAATATTTTCCTAAGTATTTGCCGTTCCATTTTCTCGATGCCATTGATATTGATGGTCAGTGTTGATGTTTCAATCGCGTAGAGTGCTTCAGGAAGAACTACTGTATGGTAGTGACACAGCTTGGCTTGGATGGAAAGGGATTTCTTATTTTAGATATTCCAGGTGACTGTGTAGGCTTTACGTAATTTTTCGGCACGGGTTTTGTTGGCTATCCTGTCGTTACCAGTGCTTCCGATAATTTCACCTAAGTACCTGAAATGTTTAACTCGTGTGATGTTGCCATATTTGGTCCCAAGTGATTCCACACTGGTGTTCTTGGAGTCCATGTATTGTGTTTTCTCATATGATATTTGGAGGCCAGTCTTAATAGCAATCTCATGCAGATTCTCAAGAGCGGTACTGGCTTCCTCGGGAGTTTGGGTGATTATTGCTAGGTCGTCAGCAAAGGCAAGACACTTAATATTGATTCGCTTATCTCTCGTTCCCATATTTATCCCGTGTACTTCTTTCTCCCATGTTCTAACGATCTTGTCTAATACAAGATTGAACAGCAGTGGAGATAATCCATCAACACCATATTCATGAAGTACATCTAATAGGGTGACACGGTCAATCGAGTCGTAAGCTTTTTTAAAGTCAACAAAAGTGACCACTGTTCGAATTGATTGGCGATGTTGGAGAATCATATTGAGGTTCCAGATCTGTTCTGCACACGCTCGGTGAGGTCTGAAGCCCGCCTGGTATTCTCCAATCTTCCATTCTATCTGTTGTTCTAATCTGGTACGGAGAGCACGAGAGAATACTTTGTAAGCAATTGATAGGAGTGAGATACCTCGGTAATTGTTCGGATCTGTCTTGTCACCCTTTTTGTGTAGAGGATGAATCAAACTAGCTGTCCACTCTGCAGGTATGATTTCGCTCTCCCATATATCCGCAATGATGGCTTGTAATCGGTCAATAATGACTTCACCTCCGATCCTGAGCATCTCGGCAGTTACACTATCTTCCCCTGGTGCTTTGTTGTTTTTTAGATTTAATACAATATTCTGTATCTCGTCATGTGTTGGTGGAAGTGAGTCATGGTTTGGGGGGGATATGCTGAATCGCAGTTTTTCGGCACAAGGTTCACAGTTATGTAACGCCTCAAAGTACTGCTTTAAGATGTCACAGTTTGCTTTTGTATTCGTTCATACTTTTCTTTTACTTCAACTATGTTAATCTTATAAGAAGGACGTTTGTGACAGAGGGAATATAATAATTACAATATTCACTTCTAGAAAGAGTATGAAAGAATAATAATTACATTTGGCCTAATATACGACATGTCTCTCAAAGTTATATAGAAAATATTTGTTCTGTTACAGGTGTTTAATAATATATCTGCGTTTTCACATGACTGTGATCCTCTACTCACTTACTGGTTCCAGAAGAGTCTTGTGATTTAAATGATACATATTTGGATTGGAATTCTATGTAGATGATCAAAAGTCCATCCATGCGACAATCATATCAGATGTTTCTCACATCTGCATCAGCTTCTTGCTATTAGTGATAAATATATATGTTATTGAAAAATAGCTACATTAAACAGCATCAATAAAATGTGATTTAATTTCGCATAATTGAATTGTATTCTGCCCAGATCCATGAGATTTTTGCTGTGGAGATATCAGGTACACAAAAGCAAGTCCTCCATCAAATGTTCATGTGTTCGAGGATATGAAGATTATAATTATAACCCTTCTTAAGGCAATGTTCTAGTTTTATAGTGTTAATAGTGGTAAGTATTCATTGAAGAGTCTGGTGGACATACAGTGTGAACTCCAAGCCTCTGATGATTTTCCTCTAATGCGAATCTGTGAGAATGCTCATTGGATCTTAAGTAAATCTAGACTTATACATTGCAGTTCACTTTTTAATACAAACATATTTGCGCTTATTTCCCTCACTTCTTTATAATTTTCAATATTCTCCTGCGAAAGAAAACCCTTTCTACCTTCCGAATTCACCGATACATTGCTTTGTGAATTATATCCATTAACTCATAACTAGAGCCCGGGAGTCCAGGCATTTATTTTTGCTAAAAGAGGCAGGCAAATAAGCGCTTCAAATTTAGGAAATAGGCACTAAAATAATAAAGATGCTCTAACATAAGCTACGTAACACACATCTGTATCACATTTTAGTACTTAATCTTACATCCGCTTTGGGTGGGGATGATAGAATATCGTCAACGGTATCCCCTGTCTGTCGTAAGAGGAGGCGACTAAAAGGGGTATCATTCTGAGAATTGAACCGTGCCCATCGGATCAAAGGCAAGCATTCAATCCATTTCGCCACAAAGCCGGACTATAATTTGCTAAACCTTAGGCTACCATCTCCACTGATCAGGTGTTCATTATTGACAGCAGCAGAGACCAGGGCAATAGCTTGTCAAACAGCTCTGACAACACAGCAGGCAGTCGGTGGCTATTTGCTGCAGCTCTGAACGCTCAAGGCTTGGCATTCACTAAACCAACTATCGAAAAGGGATAACCTAAGTCTAGTGGTAGCCCACGTCTTGATCCCAGCATACGCCACTGTTCATAATATTTATTATCCAGCTTTTAAATGCAGTCGTAGCGGAAAATTTATCGCACTAAAGATAATTTGCTCTCTGTGACCAGGAAGGAAGTTTGACCAGCGGAGATGGCGTCATGTCTTAAAATGGTTAACCACGGCCACAGAATAAGATAAAGAAAAGTTCTTGTCGCAACATCCACATTTGATTTTAGATTCTTCCTAGCAGGTAATTTCACGGTAGACATATTATTCGGTCAAGGTGGAATTCTGCAGCCTTGATTCTTTCTCAGTGAGGTGAGATTGTTCTTTTGATGCAAGTGCCAAATTTCACATAATCTACTACACGGTACTAATTTTGTTTGTCGATACTGTGTACATTTCATTCGTAAGATACACTGAATGCCATTCGTTGTGCATCCAGTCCCTGCTATGAATGGTGTGAAAATGTTGCTCATAGGGTCGGTTGGTGCATGCATCTCAGTGGGCTTGGCCGACCGATATGTAATAACAACTTCTGGCTCGGTGAAGAAAGCAGCGGGAAACTACCTTACTCATCATTTCCCTAGTACGCCTCTTCAATGATGCCTAGGCTACCTATGACAGCTGATGGCGGAAGTGTTGAGGATCCAACCAGCCTTCGGGATGAAGACTAAACATACATACATACACACAAGATACACTGACATATTCACTTCAAATCTGCAGTAATAATAATAATAATTGTTACGGAGTTATCCGTGGAAGTCAGAGGTGAAAGAAGGTGCGGGCTGGAATGGGTCAACTACAAGTCCGAAAGATGAATTAAAATTTTAACAAGGTTATATTTTCAAAACTTGACAATGGTGACATAGACTTTTGAGCGTACAAGAAATAACAACAAGTTAAACCAAGTAGGCCCTACACAATTAGAGAAAATTTAACCAGTGTCCACTAGGGGAAATAACAAAGAAAATCAGGTACAATGCCACTTCACAAGAAAAGCACCAGTTAAGTGGTCTTTACAATTCTGGGCTACCGGCCCAAATTCATCAATTCTTGAGCTCTCAGCTCACAATCACAAAATATCAAAGGGCAGAAAACCCTTAATTACCTGGAGCTCTTGCTCCCGCTTAATAATACCAAAAGAGCGGAACTGCTCTCAATTTGACAAGCCGATCAAAGGCCATAACAAACTTCACTTCTATTTGCCCTCAAGGCACACAAAGAAACAGGGGTATTTAATACCCATCCTACAGGGCCTTAGCATGAATAAAACAAAACATCAGGTTAATTTAAGTGGCCCAAAACAAAACGGATGGAGGCGAGAATTGCACTCCTAAATCTACCTTCTAAAACCTAAGCGGCTCTAGGCCGATACACAGGGGCTAATCCCAAGCTAGGGAGGTGACTCGTATGAGAAGACTTTAATACATTAAGGAAGAGAAGAAACGGTTATGAAAACGTAGTCACCTCAATTTCAAAACGAAGGGGAGCTCGAGAGGGAGAAGCACTCTCTATCCCCGCATTAAAGTTCAAGAAAAGTTAAGTTTACCAGGAAAAGGGTTTACATGTTTAATAGGTTACATATTAAAGGTTTCGAACCCTCCCCGAGAGTTAGACTGCTGAGCTAGCAAGAAATAAAGATGTTAAAAGGCCATTACCTTGTTGAAGATCTGCTGTCTGAAGAACGAGGCGCTTCCCGCCCCCTGCTACATATTCACACACTGAGTTAGATGTTATACTAGTGGCCCCTAGACAAGAAAATCAGCAGTTTTTATACCCTCGTGGAAAATTCGAGACCTTTCAAGAAGGAGTAGACACACCCCCTCAATTTTTATTGGAAGACTATGAATTACACATGGAAATTTGAAGAAGAAAGCTATGATTGGAGGAAAATTAATTACAGAAATTACCGATTGGTTAAATTCAAAACAGGCGGAAAGAGAGATTAAATTTACCAACCCACAAACCACAGAACAAAATTTAGTAAAGACAAAACTTATGAATACAAAATTTCTTCAAGATAGTTCATTCCATTGCACCAGAGTGTATTATCATAGTTTTTGGTAGAGACATCTGTTAGAGAATGTCTACACTTCTTGATCACTGAAAAACAAAAGTAAATCAAAAACACTCAGTGACATCTTCTGATAAACCGTAGAGTTAGTTCATTTGTTAAAGTTCCGGGTTTCTCCAGTAGAGAAGTTCCAATTGGCGCAAGATTTGAACTTGCGTCGTAGAGTTGTACCGCCCGGTACAATAATAATAATAATAATAATAATAATAATAATAATAATAATAATAATAATAATAATAATAATAATAATAATAATAATAATAATAATAATAATAATAATAATCCGCTGGCACTAGCTGAACAGAAGTCTGCTTGCATTACAATATTAATTAATGAATTAACGATAGTACGCGAACCTTTTCTTGATAACAAGTTCCGATTCAGCACTAGGGAGCTCAGGTATCAAGAAAAGGTTCGCGTACTATACACACTACAATGACATTTATGCACACACATTTATAGCCTAACAGCTAATGCAATCCCGACTGTTATGGAACTGTACTGTTTCACTGATCACAATCACAAGTGATAATAATAACATTCATGAAAACAAGTAAGCAGTGCACTCCCGAATTTCTCTCTCCTTGCTCAAATTTCACAGTCATGATAACGTATTTAATGATGTGATCACACTACAAATAGTAGCTGACTCTGGGGATCAGCGCTAGAGTGTCGGCCTCCGGATCCCAAGATAGCGGGTTCAAACCCGGCAGAGGTAGTCGGATTTTTGAAGGGCGGAAAAAAGTCCATTCGACACTCCATGTCATACGATGTCGGCATGTAAAAGATCTCTGGTGACACATTTGATGTTTACCCGACACAATTCATTAAATCTCAGCCATAGACGCCCAAGAGAGTTTCGGTTTACTCGGTCTGCCATCTAGTGGGAGCCTAGAGTAAAACGGAACGTCGAAATTGACGAGCAGACAGCCAGATGGCGTCAAATTGAAATGTCTGCACACGGTAGCTGAGGCCATACGATTATTATTATTACTACAAATAGTGCCGTCATGTTATGGTTACATTTTGAATCTTTATTTTAGCTTCTTTATAGAACTGAATTGTTGAGTCACTATAATGAACTTCATTTTTTTTTTTGCTATTTGCTTTACGTCGCACTGACACAGATAGGTCTTATAGCGACGATGGGACAGGGAAGGGCTAGGAGTGGGAAGGAAGCGGCCGTGGCCTTAATTAAGGTACAGCCCCAGCATTTGCCTGGTGTGAAAATGGGAAACCACGGAAAACCATCTTCAAGGCTGCAGACAGTGGGGTTCGAACCTACTATCTCCCGAATACTACTTAAGCGACTGCAGCTATCGAGCTCGGTAAATTCATTGTTTAGTAAAATGTTTTGGCATTAATCTCTAACAACAGTTAATATAAGATGTGGGGGGGGGGGGGGGAACCTAGGTACATTGCAAAGTGTTGGCGATGTGCTGAGGACTCCGCCGTTCAGCACTTACATCCGCCTGCGCTTTTCCTTCCCATGTTAAGCCAACGTCGTTTTTCCAAGCTCCTCCCGCACGCCGCACCCTAGGAACCAAATGAGGGCTCTGCCGAACAGACCATACACCTGCCTGCACTCTTCCTTCCCCTGAAAAGCCAACGTCGTTCTTCCAAGCTCCTCCCGCACCCCGCACACTTGCAAAGTGTGGGACCTGCTCAGGGTTCTGCTGCCACAGTGCGAACGCCTCACGGCTAAAGAGAAAACATCGAGCGTGCTGGACAGCGTCCACGGTCTGATAGCTGTTGCCATTTTCTTGAAAATAGAAAAGCAAAATGTTTACAGCCGAAATAAAAAGATAACATTGTATAACTGAACAGCACACCACTATAAGTTCGACTTCGCTACAACTGCCCATCTTTTTTTATGTGATCAATTACAGAGTGAAATAACGAAAAATGTTTTTGAAAAGGTGGTGGGGTGACGCCCAAAAGCCCTTCATGCTCGAGCCGTCACTGCAGGGATGTTGGGGACAGTACTAACACTCAGTCCCCGGACCAAGGGATTTAACCATTTAAGGTTAAAATCGAATCGAACCCGGGACCCTCTGGACCAAAGGCCAGCACGCTAACCCTTTAGCCATGGAGCCGGACAAAAAGTAAACTCGTGTCCTCATCCCGAAGTGGTGCAGCTCTTTTCAGGCACACCCCACATGGAGGTAAGTTGCATGTACAATTTCAACCACGTACCAGCCCTTCTGCCATTCTTAAATTTCTGGCAGTACCAGGAATCGAACACGAGCCTCCGAGGACGACAGCTAATAACATTAACCGTTACGCTACGGTGGGACAATCTGCAATTACTTTTCAGGTACCGTAATAATTTTGGCTGACGAAAACAGGCTTACGTTCTATTGTATTCATATTGTAGAATGCCTTCCTCTTCAAGGGATTACTAAGAGCACAGATCATCATCATCTGTTTAACCTCTAGGTTCGGCTTTTCCCTCAGACTCAGCGAGGGATCCCACCTCTACCGCCTCAAGGGCAGTGTCCTAGAGCTTCAGACTCTTGGTCGGGGGATACAGCTGGGGAGAATGACCAGTACCTCGCCCAGGCGGCCTCACCTGCTATGCCGAACAGGGGCCTTGTGGAGGGATGGGAAGATTGGATGGGACAGGCAAGGAAGAGGGAAGGAAGCGGCCGTGGCCTTAAGTTAGGTACCATCCCGGCATTCGCCTGGAGGAGAAGTGGGAAACCACGGAAAACCACTTCCAGGATGGCTGAGGTGGGAATCGAACCCACCTCTACTCATTTGACCTCCCGAGGCTGAGTGGACCCCGTTCCAGCCCTCGTACCACTTTTCAAATTTCGTGGCAGAGCCGGGAATCGAACCCGGACCTCCGGGGGTGGCAGCTAATCACGCTAACCACTACACCACAGAGGCGGACAAGAGCACAGATAATGATTGATATTCCATTCATTTATCAAATTTTCTGCCAGAACAGCCGTATTAAATTAGCCATATGCAGCATCCCCCCATAATTCTTCTTGGAGTAAATATGTATTCCAAGCCTGATTTCCTCAACAGCTGAATGTGGTGCTCCGAGTTGGCTGAACAGGCCACATGTAGGCAACGTTGATACCGTACTCACAAGGGGAAGCCATAGCCATGAGGACGGCGTTTTCGTTCAAACTTCAGGGATGTTAATCAACAACAAAAATAAACAGATATAAGGCCATGATTTTATACGATTCGTCCTGATGTAACGGCGTTGGCTTAACAGGGGAAGGAAAAGCGCAGGCGGATGTAAGTGCTGAACGGCGGAGTCCTCAGCACATCGCCAACACTTCGCAATGTACCTAGGCTTCCCCCCCCCCCCCCCCCACATCTTATATTAACTGTTGTTAGAGATTAATGCCAAAACATTTTACTAAACAATGAATTTACCGAGCTCGATAGCTGCAGTCGCTTAAGTGCGGCCAGTATCCAGTATTCGGGAGATAGTAGGTTCGAACCCCACTATCGGCAGCCCTGAAAATGGTTTTCCGTGGTTTCCCATTTTCACACCAGGCAAATGCTGGGGCTGTACCTTAATTAAGGCCACGGCCGCTTCCTTCCCACTCCTAGCCCTTCCTTGCTCCATCGTCGCCATAAGACCTATCTGTGTCGGTGCGACGTAAAACAACTAGCAAAAAAAAAAAAAAAAAGACTTGGGATTTTACTGGCGCCAAAATAAAGTACAGTAAATCTTCACTAACAGTGCCTTTTCTGGTAACATCAACATGCGTGAGTGCAGGCGCATCTGACGTAGTAGACCACGCATCTCGTAGGATATGTAGGTGGCACAGATCCGGTGAGCATTTTTGCCCTTCGGCCTTAGGGGCCTTGAGTACAACTTTCGATTTGAGATAAATTAAACTGCATTGATGTTGAGTATGGTGGTACTGTGGAACGGAATCTCGCTGGTCAGAGTTTGACCTGCACTATCTGACGTCCTCCCTCATGACAGCTCCTTTTATACCGTACACAGGTCTCATGCAGCATCACTGACATGTTGCTGTCCAGTGCCATCTGTTGGCCTGTTTATGCACTTGTTGGTGTCAGTAAAACCCTATGTCATGTCAATTATTGCCTTTCTACCTCCAATATTCCATGAAGTATTGCCTCGTCAAATGTTAACAGACTTATAGGTCACCCTGTATGTATAGGGTGGATGTGAATTCTACCAAGAAAAGTTCAGGGGTTTGTTCAGGGTTGCTCTGTCTGAGTTTTGATATTATGAACCCATGGTCTCCGGTGGGTCATTACCGAGTACATAAATAATGATTCTTCTTCTTCTGCACGAATGGGTTACTGAGGACCACGTGGAATCAACATTTGTTGAGCTTTCCTATTGCCCAAAAGATCTTCATTTTCATTGATTGTTGTGAATTCTGTGCCTCCGACCAAGTACGTCGTGTTGGTTTTTTCTCGTCTTCCTCAAATCCCCTCGTGTTTACGATTTTCCTGATTATATTCCTGTCCTTCAGATTTGGTGATCCTAATTCAGTGAGGTCTTTCTCCACTTGCATGTACCATTTTGATCTTGTTTGTTTGATTTGCAAAAATTTGTGTATGCGATAAGTAAGTCTGGTGTTATTCATTCTTTCCAAATGACTTAAAAATTGAATTCGTTGCAGTCTCATTATATCAGTAAGTTTAGATATTTTGAAATATGTTTCCGAGTTATGTTTGGATAATGTATTTCATTTTTAATTCTTGCCCCTAAGATTTTTCTCATGATTTTCATTTCTTTAACCTCTAATTGTTCCTTTAAATTTTTATGATGTAGATTGGGCGTTTCTAAAGCATAAAGAGCTTCAGGTTTGATCACTGTTAACTAATGATGAATTTTACAGTTCTAGGACAAGCATTTTTTGTTATGAACATTCTTTGTGTGTTGAAAAGCAATTTCCATTTTCTGAATTCTCGAAGCTACTGATTTATTTACATTGCCATTTTCAGTGATGCATTCACCTAGTTACTTAAATTCCATACTCTTGCAAATTCTATTCATATCAATGGTAAGTTCAGGAGGAGCAGTTTTGATATTTATCATAAATTTAGTTGTTTCATATGAGATTTTAAGTTCTATTTTTGCTGCTTGCTCTTCCAGTGCATCAGAGATATCTCTGTCAATTTGTGCCATATCATCAGCAAATGCTAGACAGTCTATGTCAATACTCTTTATTTTTGGTCCTAGTCAGTGACGTGGTGCCTCTGCTTTTCTCCACTCTCTAACAACTTTTTCAAGAGCACAGTTAAACAGTTAAGTGGAGAGCCCATCACCTTGACGTACACCAGTACTTATTTTGAAATCATTACTACATCTACCCATAAACTTTACTTTGGCTTTTGTTTCAGCCAGTGTATCTTTTATAATATTTCTTATTGTTTGGTCAAGTCCAAAATCTTGTAAAACATTAAGTAGCGAGATGCATTAGTGGGGCTGACTTGTAACACTCAGAATTTTTCTTTTCTAGTGGCTTTACGTCGCCCCGACACAGATAGGTTTTATAGCAACGATGGGACAGGAAAGGCCTAGGAGCTGGAAGGAAGTGGCCGTGGTCTTAATTAAGGTACAGCCTGGTGTGAAAATGGGAAACCACGGAAAACCATCTTCAGGGCTGCCGACAGTGGGATTCGAACCCACTATCTCCCAGATGCAAGCTCACAGGCGCGCACGTCTAACCGCATGGCCAACTCGCCTGGTGAACTCAGAATTTAGCTGACTGACATGTCAGTCATAACTTCAAAAAATAATAATAATGGACAGATAATAACAACTTCCAAACTTGAACATCGTGAAGTGACAATAATGAATGTGTGTGTTGCAAGGATACCTACCGTAGCTGTTATTTCAATGACAGAAAGGGAAGAAACGCATGAATCAATTTAAACTACATTAATTTTTTCAGGATAAAGGATGAAATGCAGTAGTTTACTTCTCACTGGGTTTCTTTATTTGTTGGTCACACAATATGTGTAATGACAACAGAAGATTAAGGACAGGATCTCCTTCTAAGCACTAAAATTGGAACCACAAATTTGTTCACTTTTTCACAATTCTTTTACTTACTAATACATTGCTGTTATCTATTGTACCTTAAGAGTTTCACAGAGCAGTTCAAGAGTGTTTGAAGGCAAGAATCTACTGCTATTGCTATTGTCACAATCGGTTTTCACCAGTAAGCAAATACAAGCATATTTCTTCAATTACTTTTATTTTTCTCACTGACCACAAACATCTCCACTATGAGCTAAAAGATGAGGCCTTTGTCTGAAACTTTTCACACATTCAGTACATGATGAAAAAGGTTTTTCATTTGCATGTGTCCTTCAATGTCTTCTAAAACTACCATGTCTAGCAAAACTCTTTTCATATACTGAACAATTACTTGGCCTAATTAATATGGGTACAAAGGACAAAATATTCCAACTTAATGAGATCTTTTCTTTCACTGATTACAACTGTGAAGTCATACACTGCATCATATTCTTTACCTTGTTCTACAGAAATAGAGCCATTACTCTCTTTAGGAGTGTACAGAGGTCATTTCATGTCATGGCAACCTTGTTATATCTTCCATACATGTGACAGCACAGAATCTCGACTATATATGGTTGAAAACCTGTGTCAGACTCTACTGAATGCCACTGACGGATGGTGTCTGTCTGCATTAATTGCTAGTTAATAAGGCATTATAAAGTTTGTATAGTTCAGCTGAGTGGCTCAAATGGTTGAGGCGCTGGCCTTCTGACCCCAACTTGGCAGGTTCGATCCTGGCTCAGTTGGGTGGTATTTGAAGGTGCTTAAATACGTTAGCCTCATATTGGTAGATTTACTGGGACATAAAACAACTCCTGCGGGACTAAATTCTGGCACCTTGGCATCTCCAAAAGCCTTAAAATTAGTTAGTGAGATGTAAAGCCAATAACATTATTATTATTAATAAAGTTCATGTACTACCGGTCATGCTCCAGGATGTATGTAAGCAGTGGTCATAAGTAAAAATTGAAGTTTTCCTTGACAGAAATGCATGTTAGTCATGCGGATCTAAGAGAAACATTAAGTGATAAAACTTTACCTTATTGAACTGTTGTGCATTGGGTTGAGGTCTTCAATTGCAGAACACACAGCGACTGACGACTGCCACACAATGGGCATCCCATGTGAGGTGTTGGTTGCCATTATTAAATACTTCTTCATGGAAGACAGATGCTAAGCTGTGTAGGAACTGTCCACACATATGGATATTTCCAAAGAGTTAGAAGTAGCACTGGTGCTGCAGTCATGTGCGAAATTGAGTGAGCACGCTGATTGGCAAAAGCTGGATGTATAAAATAAAATATATACTTTGGTGAAGGACAATGCCAGTCTCTTGTGCAGCTTATGGTTGCACTGAGAGGTTCATAAAGGGCAATGGCATATCATTTCACAGGTATGTTTAATTGAAATTCATTTTCATGTGTATAAAATAATATCTTGCATGACACTCACTGTCATGTGGATTGGCCTACTCGCGCTCATTTTGTGTTGATTTTTTTAAATTTTCCCGTCTGAGTGAATTAAATTTTTGGTACTGCTATCCACAGGTTCCCTCTGTATAGGAAGGTAATGCTTAAATGGTGGAACTGAGCATGAGAAGAGAAAACTGGTTACCAACAAAGCATCAGTGCATATGTTCCAAACATTTTAAAGATGATGATTTTACATCATGGAAAGCATGCAGAAGACTATTGAAGCATGACACAGTACCTTCAGTTTTTAATTTGCCTCGGTATTTGCTGAAGGTATGTCCATTTTAGTAATACAGTATTATTTTGCTCTTGACAATCTAATTAATAGAACAGAATACTCCCATCCGCTAGTTCCGGATCGCCAGGAACTGGGGAGAGAGTAATCATTTATTGCAATCCAAATTATTTAATACATGCATGATTTTGTTACAGTTAATTTATTTATTACTACCTTAAATATTATAATTACCTTTACTCCTAATTACATCCGATCTCTTAATTGTAGTTTCTAAGATTTTAATTTTTGTCCTAGATATTAACACTGTTATATAATCTAGGGACGGCAAACTAATGAGTTTGAGTGGTATTTAATTGTCTCAATATGAGGGGGGATCAAATATAAATGGGGTTTTATTTTTTTAATTTAAATTCATTTATTGAAAAACACAAGGCAGTTACAATTTATTCTTCCACATAGTTTCCTGCTTTGGAAATGCATTTGTCCTCATCGTAAAAAGAACAGGATCGTATCACCAGCCAGTTGCACACGAAGTCTTTCACACTCTCATCATCTTCAAATCGTTGCCCTCCTTCTTTAAGCGGTCCAAACAAATGGAAATCGCAGGCGATATGTCCAGCCTGTAAGGAGGAGGATCAAGTGTAGTCCAGTGCATTTCCTGTAGCTTGGAGACAGAGCTGCAGTATGAGGCCGCGCATTGTCGAATTGGTTGGTCTTGTCTTTTACAGCGATATGCAACCTTCGCCTTGTTCAACAGCTTGCAGTACTAAGCAGCATAAATTGCGCATTATTCATGCAAAAAATCAATCAGCAAAATGCCTTGCCGATTGAAAAAAATGGTTGCAAGAACCTTGCAAGCTGACAGTTGGTGATCGTGTTGCTGATTTTCCACACATTCTCGTCCTTCCTTGAACTTTTTATGCCAGCCAAACACAGACGTTCTTGACAATGTTTGATCACTGAACTGTGCAGTCAACCTCTGGCAAATTTCCGCCGCTGTAACTCCTCCACGAGCAAGAAATTTTATAATTATGCGTTGTGCAGTGGAGGGGTGCACCTGTTGCTCCGACATCGTGAGCCTTACTGACAAAACGGTGGGAAATATCTAACAGCATGCTCTCCTCATTCCTAACAGTCCCGCTTAAGCATAGCAGAAGCGCGTGGCCAGTCCTACCAACTGTTCAGGTTCAGGAACAAAAATCCCGTTTATATTTAATCAACCTTCGTAGATATATTTTCTAACACAGTAGAAATTGTAGATTAAGGTAATTTCTGTCACCACTTCTTTACCTGCAAGGGAAGAAAATAGTGATAACACATTGTGTTATTTTCTGTCCCAAGATGCAGAAGGCCAGACCTGTCATCTCAAGTATACTGTAGTATCTAAGAATATTTACTTGCAAGAATTTTAAACCATATTAATATCCACACAGTTTTAAAACTCCTCTGTTTACATTGATGAATACAGCAGAGCAAGCATTTTGCTGAACAGCTGAGATTTCAACATGCCCTGCTCACTATAGTGGTTCTCTTGAAGACGGTGGGACTGCTGCTACCTCTAGTGTAATATTTACTAACTCTATAGGTATTTCTGTGTCGTCAGTGTTCCAAATTTTATGACAGAACTTGCAGATGCACAAAATTTGTGCAAACTGGTTGCTAAATCAGACAACGAAGGTGCAGAAGTGGACTTGATATGAGACATGTCATATTCATATGGAGAAATTTCAGTGTGAAGGAAAGAATACAATAAATTGAATTGTGGCAATTGATAAAACCTGCTTTAATGTACTTGACCCAATTTGTTGCTAGTCCCGAGAAAGCACATTCCAGTAGCCTACAAACAAATGTAGTGGATTTGCATTGCTGTAGCTTTATTGGAAGATATAATACTTATGAAATGACCCCTGTATTTCTTAGGATCATCATGAGGTTCCTGATACATTAAGACCTTGGAGCATAAGAATAACTCCTGACAAGGTTGAAATTATGTCACATTGTTTTCCATTACTTCTTTTTTTTTTTTTTGCTATTTGCTTTACAACGCACTGACACAGATATGTCTTATGGCGACGATGGGATAGGAAGAGCCTCGGAATTGGAAGGAAGCGGCCGTGGCCTTAATTAAGGTACAGCCCCGGCATTTGCCTGGTGTGAAAATGGGAAACCACAGAAAACCGTCTTCATGGCTGCTGACAGTGGGGCTCGAACCCACTATCTCCCAATTACTGGATACTGGCCGTACTTAAGCGACTACAGCTATCGAGCTCAGTTTCCATTACTTCAGGATCTAAACAATTACCTATATTATAAAGGACGTTTAAGCCAAATTTTTTCTTAGTGTCTTTCAGTATGATGGTTAAGATCAATTTGACATGTTAAGGTGGTCTATGGTTCTCTTCCAGGTAATCTTTGGTCTGTCTTGCCTGTGACTATCTTGTGGATTCCAGCTCAATGCCTGCCTTGTGATACTTTCTTGTAGTTTTCTCAAAGTGTGCCCAGTCCATCTCCATTTTCTTCTCATTATCTGTTGCTGTATGGGACTTTGACTTGTGGTCTCCCAAAGGTCTTTGTTTGTGACAGTTTTGGCCATCATATTTTCATAATGTAGCTCAAGCAACAATTTATAAAACTCTGTAACTTTATGTGAAAACAGTGTTCCACATATAACCAATCCAAAACTACTGCACAGGTCTATAAATCTCTAGCCATTATTATTTTCTTTTCCAATTCCATGTCTAAGCATGATGATTTCTTTTCCCTAACTTTCACTACCAATTTTTGTATTTAGATCTCCCGTCAATACCACAATGTCCTTCTTCTTTATACCTGCTAGTGCCGATGTCAGCCTACCATAAAACTCCTCCTCCTCCTTCACTTCCTCTTCTACTAACTGTGTTGGTGCATAGCACTGCACTATGGTCACAGGTTTAATTTTGGCTCTTATTCGTACAGTAATTATCCTGTGTGATACAGTGGTACATTTCATTATGCTACTTTTTTTCCTTCTTTGTGAGTAAGACACCCATTCCACTTGGATGCTGTTCATTTACTTCTCTTCCGGAGTAAATGAACACACCACCCTGTTCTGTCCTAACCTCTCCATAGTTGTCCATCTTATTTCACTCAACCCAAGTATCTCCAGTTTATATCTTTTAATTTCTGCCATTACTTTGCTCAGTCTGCCAGTTTCATACGTAGTTTTCACATTCCAGAATCCAATTCATGTATTGTAATTCACTGCAAAAGTCATCTCCATAAAATCTGGCCAGCAAAAATTTCTTCTGGTTTCTGTAATGAATTTGATTCAGGTGTGCGAGTTATTAGCCTACAGCACCCTGGTCCAGTGGAGAGGCAGACATTTTTTCTACGGGTTATCTCCCTTAGCCTTTAAAGATCCCTCTTTATCACCGAGGCAATGGTTTCTTCTATGTTTATCCCTGAGAAGAAGGGCTGTCTCCTCCACCAGCTTCACTTTCCCAAAGGACTCTTTCTCCACCGTTGCTGCCATTGAATTCTTCTACCAGAGCCCCATTAGCCATCGCTTTTCAGGGTTCCTGTAGGTCCTTCACAGCTACCGTAGCAGTCATGGGGCATACTCAGTCCCTGCTGTACATCGCCAGTACAGACAATCACCTACTTCATGCCATTGTCCACCTCCCACGAAGTAGATGAAGGAACAACAACAATAACAATAATGAAAATGGTAGCTTAATGAACTCAAATGTCAAGTAACATACTGCAACACCACTTATACAGGCTGAGCAAAACTACATTTCCACACCAGATTAAAAAAAAAAAAAACCATGTAAGTCCAGTTCTAAAAGAGCTGACATAAGTGAAATCGCATAACCGTACATTACGGTATAACAGGCAGGCAATTAGATGCTCATTCAGAACCCCTGCAAAGTTTACAAAACAATTTTAGTATGAGAATAATAATATTGTTGTTTGAGTCATCAGTCCATAGAGTAGTTTGATGCAGCGCTCCATGCCATGCTGTTCTGTGCTAACCTTTTCATTTCTAAGTAAATGCTGCATCCTACAGCTGCTCTAATTAGTTTGTCATATTCATACTTTGGTCTACCCTGACTGTTCTTACCGCCTACATGTCTCTCAAAAACCAACTGAAAAAGTCCTGGGTGTCTTAAGATGTGTCCTATTATTTTATTTATTCTTCTCGTCAAATTGATATCCTCTCAACTATTCGATTCAGTACCTCTTCATTCGTAATTTGATCTACCCATCTTGCTTCCAGCATTCTTATGTGATACCGCATTTCCAAAGCTTCCATTCTCTTTCTTTCTGAGTGAATTATCATCCGTGTTTCACTTCCACACAATGCCATGCTCCATACGAAAGTCTTCAAAATCATCTTTTTAATTCCTATATCAGTGTTCGAAGTGAGCAAATTTCTTTTCTTAACACGTTTAGTACCTGCTTCTGAGCTTGACACTTGAATGCCCGGCCCTCTTGACGTGCATCACTTAATACAATTTACAATTACTCCTAAACTATAAATGATAGAAAAATGATACTTTGTGCTTACCTCTAGTAAATATTTAGGGTGTGATATCTGGTGTCACAGGTTTCAAAATACGTCTAATTTTATACAGCCTATCTGTATTTTCGGCATAATGATTACTGTCACCGAAGTGAAGAAATGAAAGAATATGAAGGAAGCGTATTTGGAACATTGTATTGGAAAATATCGGAGTATGAAAAACAGGGTCTTCGATCCAGTACATTTTTATATCAGGATTTTGGATAATTGGTTTCCACGATTGCATGATCGAATTCTTTGTGAAAGGCTGGGGCACCGCACTTATCACTTGACTCTCGTATAGATTGGTCTGCTCACACACATACTGATAAAATTCGTCATTCATGAAAATACTCACGTAACTCAAAATATCTTGCTTATTTTCTATTTGAACGGTTATACCTGAATTCTCTGTAAATGGTGGAACGGCTGGACAATAACTAGGATGATATGTATCAGGCACTTACCTTTTCTCTATAGGCCTATCGGATTCGGGAATCGGAATTTCCTCGACACACTCACTTTCACTATCTGAGGCTATTTCAGGAATAAGTTCATTACCAGAATAATCATTGTGAACAATATCTAATAATTAATCTTCCGTAAGAAACTTTGTTTTATAAGCCATTATACTACACTCGGTAAGAACGACACGCACTGCATTGGAATCTCAAGTACCGTCTTGACGCGCGAGGAAGTGCTGAGATATTCCTGCTAAAACAGCTAAGATAAACATCAGCCCACTCAACGCGAAGGTTATCTCAAAAAGGTCAACCAACTTCCTGCTACAACCAATAATGCTGACTAAGGTGTAAGAATGCATAGATGAGGAAGATAAACAGCATTGCTTCGCGCAGAACATTAAACGTCTTACGCTGTCCACGGCCCGCAATGAGTTAAGAAAGGCCTTCCTTACTTGTGCTAGTCTGCACTATATGTCCTCCTTACTTCTGCCATCGTTAGTTATTTTACTACCCAAGCAACAATATTCACCTACTTCTTTTAATAATTCTTCTTCTTCTTCCAGTGCTTTTCCTACATCTGTGGGGTCATGGGTGCAAAGTGTGTTGCACATGTGTATTTGGCCCTGTTTTACGGCCGGATGCCCTTCCTGATGCAACCCTATATGGAGGGATGTAATCACTATTGCATGTTTCTGTGGTGGTTCGTAGTGTAGTGTGTTGTCTTAATACAAAGATAAAAGTGTTGGGATAAACACAAACACCCAGTCCCAGAGCCAGAAGAACTAATCACCCGGCCGGGAATCGAACCCGGGCCCCTCTGAACTGAAGGCCTCAATGCTGATCATTCAGCCAGTGATTTGGACTCTCCACCGAGCTTGATAGCTGCAGTCGCTTAAGTGCAGCCAGTATCCAGTATTCGGGAGATAGTAGGTTTGAACCCCACTGTCAGCAGCCCTGAAAATGGTTTTCCATGGTTTCCCATTTTCACACCAGGCAAATGCTGGGGCTGTACCTTAATTAAGGCCATGGCCACTTCCTTCCCACTCCTAGCCCTCTCCTGTCCCATCATCGCCATAAGACCTATCTGTGTCGGTGCGACGTAAAGCAACTACCAAAAAAAAAAGATTTGGACTTTTTAAATAATAATAATAATAATAATAATAATAATAATAATAATAATAATAATAATAATAATAATAATAATAATAATAATAATAATAATATTTATTTATTTTACATTTTATGGCCTACATTGGACGCACTTGTCAATTATACAAAGGATTTCTTGATTTCCCATCAGCCCAATATTTTCTCATTCTGAGAGATGCTGCCTTCCTTTGTTCTGTTGAAAATACCCTCCCATTAGACCTTTTATTGATCTTGTCTGTAGCCTGATGTTTTTTCTGTTTTTTCTGTTTTGTTTTTGAGATTGTCTATTGTTATTTGTAGTTTTTAATATCCTACTTAATTTATGTTATACATTTAATATAGGTCTTGCTAATGCATAATTTTTCAATCATTCTTCTGCTAATTCTGGTTTCAGGTGTTCTGATAAGGTGTCCAAGGAATGATATAATAATAATAAAACAAACCGTAAAAGTAGTTAGTGGGACGTAAAGCCAATAATAATAATAATAATAATAATAATAATAATAATAATAATAATAACAACAACAGCAGCAATAAAGGAAGCACTAAAAGTAAATCACCTACAAGTATGTCAGTGAACTAGCCAAACTAGGGGGCATGGAATGGTGGAAGGTCAACAGACTAACTAGCCATATGAGCTGAACTCACACCAACGACAAAGTACTGGTATTGTAACAACTTGCATTCTATGCTAGAGTGGAGAGAAGTGAGGATTTCATAAAGATAAGTTCCAGATTTCAAGAGTTTAAGGATTTAAACAAAATAACCATAAATGTTTATACATTTCTAAATATTTTGAGAGTGATTTGATAGAATCTGATGATGTTCTTTCAAGAACGAAACCTGTCATTCTATTTTAATTAAGTTTTTTCTTTTGCAGGTATAATTCCGTAACTAACCATATGTTTTCACTTTGCCAGACTGAGTAGCTCAGGCGGTTGGGGTGCTAGCCTTCTGAACCTAACTTGGCAGGTTTGATCCTGGCTCAGTCTGGTGGTATTTGAAGGTGCTCAAATATGTCAGCCTCGTGTTGGTAGATTTACGGGCAACTAAAATAACTCATGCGGGACAAACTTCCGGTATCTCCGTGCCTCCAAAAACCGAAAAAGTAATCAGTGCATAAAGCCAATAATATTATTATTGGTTTCTTTTCCAGGCAGTTTATGAATTTATTTGATCAAAATTAGTTTCAGCAGACTGAAGAACCTAACAGTTAAACTGCAACTTATAAATCTCATTTTTATCCAGTATTGGCATCAACTCAACTAAGGTTTAGGTTGAAGGAAGAATCCCACCTTCCACTTTCTAAGATCCCTTACACACAGATTTTATTACAAATTTGAACATTGACTTGTTGAGTATTTTAACTATGTGAAGGAATATTTTGTCTCATCAGCATCATCATAAGTGGTTTTTATTTCATATGTGCCAATTTTTGTATCTTTGTACATGTTTTTAGCTGTAGATGTTCTACATCAGAGGAAAGAAACACGTACTTTTTTAGTCATTTAACTAGACATTAAGCTGGAATATGTTTGTGATTACATAGACTAGCCATAAAAAGCAAATAAGTATTGGAAAGTGGGATTCTGCCTTCTACCTAAACCTTAGTTGAAAAAAATAACAGAGTCGAAATGGAAAAGAGATGACTTCAGTTATAAAAAACTTAAGATTTTGTTACACTGGAAGTAAGGATGTTACTTCCTACTGTGATGACAACGAATTACAATGGCCTCTATATGAGATAAATGCTCAAGAATGTTTTTACAATTGGAATATTTATACTGCAGATTCTTGTTGTTGAACTGGTTAGTTGTATCAGCAACTTAGTCTGGTTCATACCTGCAGAATAAAACGTAAGGTATATTTTAAAAACATTCATACAACAAATATCAAAGTAATAACAAGGAATACAATATTTGTTGAGAAGGATTTGTAAAAAACAGAACAAAAAAAGCACACACTCTCTCTCTCTCTTATTATACATGGTTATGCCAAACAGCGTTCAGTCTGCAAGCCTCTGTGAATTTACTAAACATCAACGTCGCCACAATCCTCTCTTTACAACTAGTGCTGTGGCCTCATTTAGTTCTATACCTCTTATCTTTAAATCATTAGAAACTGAGTCTAACCATCGTCATCTTGGTCTCCCTCTATTTCTCTTACCCTCCATAACAGAGTCCATTATTCTCCTAGGTAACCTATCCTCCATTCGCCTCACATTACCTCACCATC
Organism: Anabrus simplex; assembly: GCF_040414725.1. Taxonomy (NCBI): domain Eukaryota; kingdom Metazoa; phylum Arthropoda; class Insecta; order Orthoptera; family Tettigoniidae; genus Anabrus; species Anabrus simplex. Next base: position 52,452,375 of record NC_090273.1, on the reverse strand, counting down.
GAAGCCGGGTTTATGTGTACAGCTTCATCCATTGAGTTATTCCTAACTTAGCCTTTATCTCCTCATTCCGAGTAGCCTCATGATATTGTTTCTAGTTGCTTGTACCAGCAATCATTCTTGCTACTTTCACGTCTGTTACTTCTAACTCAACTTTTGCTCCTGTAAAGCAAAGTTAGTTTTGTCCATGAGCTGACTTCCTTCTTACAGAACACTGTTGATCGCAACTGCGAGCTCACTCCATTACCTTTACTACATCTTGATTCAATCTCACTTACTATATTGCCATCCTGGTAGAACACACAAATATCTACCTGTTCCAGCTTTGTATCACCAATATGACATTCAATTCTGTTGAATTTTTTACTTACTGACATCAATTTAGTCTTCAAAAGGTTAATTTTCATACCACACTCATTGCACCTATTAGAAGTTCCAAGATATTGAACTGCAGACTTTCGGCAGTAGATATTAAAAGTGTATATTAAAAGCTTATATGTCAGATGAAAACTGTAAAACAAGACAGGAACAGATTCAAAGATATATATATTGTACAGATAAGTTTGGAACCACTCTGATTTCATGTTGCAATTCTGTGCAATACAATGTAGAAAATATCCATTTAGCAATGAATATACAGACAAAATGGAGATAACAAAGAAATATAGGAGATGGAGGCAAATTTGTAGTACAGCATGTAATCTACATGTAGGCAGACTCATCACATGGGACAGCAGAACTCGCAGTGACATGTGCAAGATGTTCAACTTTCCATATGCCACGAGTATGCATGAGTTATCACTCATCACACTAGAGCAAGGCCAACTGGTCTGATCAAAGTGTTTAGCCTACTATTCAAGTGACACTATTTTCATAGCATTCCGAGGTACATCTCACTTACACTGAATTTTGTAATACTGGAGGATCAAATGCTGTCCACCTCCATACCATAACAGTTATCATTATTAGTTACTGTCCTTGGAGACCCAGATTTGATTCCCGATACTGACAGAAATTTAAGACCGACAGGATGACCAGCATGTGGTTAAAATGGTACATGGAGCTCACTTCTATTGGGTGTGAGCCTGAAAAGAGCTGAACCACCTTAGGACGAGGACACAAGTTTACTATCAAACAGCTAATAATCATATCTCTCCCTTGCTGATAAAAATTGTTGTCAGTTACATTTAATACACATTTCTATGAAATATTAGATGCAGTTCTATTTCATCATTACAGACATTGTAGAGCAAATACAATTTGTTGTCGCTAGGCTTAGATATTTATTGTGATATTGAATTAATCATTTATTTACGGAATTTATGGATGATATATCTCCTCGTACACCTAGCAGTGAAATACATCAGAAAATTTTCTGCTTTTTATTATATTATGGGACAGCGGTACAAAGACTGACATATATTGTCCAAGATGTGGTATTTTTTCTCTGTAATGAAGCAGAAGGTCGACAATTCAAATCCCTTTTGTAATTTAGTGCTCAACATGATGCTTTTGTTGGGTTGGTGGAGGTTACTTGACAAAATAACACACACCCTTCCTCATATCCAAGGCATTGGCAATTTCTGACACCCCTCAGTGCACAACTCATGGTTTTTTAGACAAGTGTTGTGTTTGAAAAATTATCAGTTTACCATCCCATACAGCATATTATGCATTGTTAGTGTCATTATAAAATGCCCTGTATAATAGCACCAGTAGGTTTTGTAAGGAAAGCAATGGAAAACTACTTCGGTACTCATTTCCCTACTATGCCATCATCAGTGATGCCTAAGTTTCTTATTTTAGCTGATTATCCAACTAGCCTTTGGGCTAGGGAATCAACAATCATATGATTCTAGATTACAGAAATTAAAACTGAAATAACAGGAAATGGAGATGGACAATATCTTAAGAGAAAAAACAAGACATTTCTTTTAAAACATGATTTTATAATGCCTCTTCCTCATAAAAGGATTCAAGCCATAACTTAATTACAAAAATGATAATTGCTGAATCATTATCACAATTCTATTTGCTTGAAAGCACCTCTCAGCTCTATTATCATTCACTGTGATTACCTCAACTAAGCAAGGGGTAGCAACAAGGATTCAGGTACATTCAATAATAACAATAATCTTTCAAATCATTGATGTAACTGCAAGTAGATGAATGATAATTTCAATTTTCAGCAGTTATCCTTCATGCTTACCTCTTTTGTATCAATCAAATCTTCTGTTATACTTTCCTCTTCCATTTCTTCATCTATATCTGACAATGATCTTGGTTCAACTTTTACCTGAAAAATAATATCCACTGCAATTCTAACTACAAGTCACAAAAGAAAAATTCTCGTGCAGATACAGTATTATAAATCAGGTTTCTAAACTATTAACTAAAACCTGTTAAGAAGGAAGCCATAGGGCCGATTGGAGAAGCGGTATTTAGACGACGTCTATGGTTCAACAATGCCTAAGTATGGCTGCCGCATTGCAGAGACGTTATTTATCACTTAGACACTGTCTAAAACTGATGTTCAACCGGTCATGTTTAAACACTGCTGAGAGCACTGTTTAACCTCAAATGAGAGGAGTGAATCACAATCAGAGGTTATGCATCATGAAACATGTCATTTGTATTATCACGTTGAGATGATTCCAGGAAGAAAGGTAAGTCCGACAGCCTCTCTGTGGGTCGCCCGCTGCTAAATCGCAGCAATTCGTATGACATGTACGGAGAGATAGATCTTAAAATAAGGTTTCGCTTTTCGAGACTTGTTTCTTGAGACTGACAAAGGGGTAGTCTGGTAAATCAACTTGAATACAATTCTTGGCAACCGATATATTTTATTATATACATGGGGTTATTTCCATGGAATTATAGGTCACTTCAACTATATACATATCAGAATTACATGTCCCATCAGAGGGCTGTCACATACATCAACCGGGAAGGATTCACTTATATTTTTACTGCCAAGTAAAAAAAAAAAAAAAACACGCACGCATGCACACACAATAGTGATAACTACAATGTAGGTTGTATGGGTTTTTTATATATATAATCGTATAAGTTTTCGGCAAATATCAGATAGGAAAAGGCAAGTGATAGTGATGGTGGTGATTGTTTAAAGAGGACTGGGAAAGAAGAGCCGTGGCCATAATAACAGCCCTAGTATTTGCCTGGTGTAGAAATAGGGAACTATGGAAAACAATCTTCAGGGCTGCCGATGACGTGTTTCGAACCTACGATCTCCAGAATGCAACCTACATCTATATGGCCCGTACAACACAGTTGGTTACACTATTGCTTCATCTTCCCTTCGTCGAAGATACCGTATTTATGAGTAGATTACACTCACTGCACAACGCTATAACCAAAGCTACACTTCCTCGTACGGTGGTGTGACGCTTTAGTGTCGGTAATATTATGAGATTTAATTTGCACCGAAAGCGATACTCTTATCTGTGGACAAGTCATGCTCACGCTTAGCCATATTTGAGTAGTGTGCAGGAAGACAAACAGCTGACTGGTGTTTGCCGCGCATACCGATGAATTTCATTGGTTGTGACAAACAAAGAGTTACATGAAAGATACTTCTATCTCTATTTCCAAACCAATACGAAACTTTAAGTGATGTCTAGTTAAACATCGACTGAACATTGTTTATGCAATGGAAGATCGTGCTTGATTTAGACGTTGTCTAAGGCTTAAAACTAGTCATTGTTTCTGCAATCGGCCCATAATTTCGAGTGTCAACTCAGTTAAATGTAACTTAAAAGCTTTTTGGTCTGTTGAACATAGAAGTTCAATATAAATATTATTTATTTATTTATTTATTTATTTATTTATTTATTTACATTTTATGGTCTTCATTCGACCACTCTAGCCAACTTTATACAAATAATTTTTTAGCTTCCTGTCAGCCCAGTACTTCTTTATTCTCTCTGATCTTATCCTTCTTTCTTCATCGGAAATCACCTTTCCTATTGTCTGTTTGTTGATTTTAATTTGCAGTCTGGTTTGTTTGTCTGTGAGTTTCTTGATTTTGTCGGTTTTGTTTCTTAGGTCTTCCACTATAACATATCTGTAAAAAACACATTATTAACCCTTCACTACGGATGTTAACATTTTGTGTGTAGTTACTGACGTGAGGACCCACGGATCGCTACTACAAAAATATGGGTTAGAAAATGCCAGAGTATTAATTTTGATGTATTAACTATGTATTCTAATAAAGTACACATTACTGAATTAAAATACATGAAACATATGCAGTTAATAGCAATATTAAAGCATCAAAATTAATATTACCTGTAAGGTTACAGTTACTTTGGTAAAAAACAAGAGGCTTTGGAAATTCCTGATTCAGGATTGTGTTTTAGAAGCAGTCTCTTGGTCAGTAATAGTAATAATAAGAATTTATTGCAGCCAGATGGCCATATAATGGAATACAACAATACGTTTCAAGGTTACAAAGTAAGCACGAAATATTGTCACACAACATACTACAATTTACAGATGCTTGAGGCGGTTTAGTCTTTGCTATAGTCAACTATGCTCTTTTCCCTCTTACTACACAGTGTTATGTGGTATTTGTCGCATGGTTTCTCACACAGAGAACATATACATTCTTTGTTCGGTTCATGATATTTTATGTTTTTGCAAATTTTGTGATTGGAAGCCGTGTACGGCGAGTCTTGTGACTACGTTTCTTAGTTCCTGATTTTCCTCCGAATTTGTTCCGAATGAGTAAATTTATAAATTTACAAATATTTCAGATTCCCTATGGGAATCGACATCTAATCATCTGATGGCCAAGCAGGCATCAATTTTTGATAATGAGACAAAGTGTCTCATAGTGCATTGGCACTGCTGGTGGCTACAATTAGCCTACGCAGTGGCCTCCCCGGTATGCACTAGTCAGCGTCTTGGTAGTTGTGCTAGGTACCAACTGAAGAGCCCAGCCCAGCACACGAGGGCGAAATGCTGGCAACCAGGAATGAGTTAGCTGGAAAATTTATAATGTCCAATAACGGACCATTTATATTGGTATTATAAATTTACTCATTCGGAACAAATATTTCAGATTCCCTATGGGAATCGACATGTAAATTTCCTGTGTCCATCGTCTATCGGTCAATGCTTCCATTGCGTAAAAATCCAGTGGTATGTCCTGTTGCTTCAGACGCTTCTGCTCAAGTACCTTCTCCATTTGCAAGATAGATGGCAGGTGTAGTTTGAATCGGAGGTCTTCGATATAGAAAGGTTCCCTTGCTAATTCATAGATTAGTCTGGACGTGACGATCTTGCCACACTCAGTGCTCTCTTAAGGAATCATGCTTTTACTTTTTCTATCGTGGTGAGGTCTGTTGTGGCTAGCTTTTCCCATATTAGCTCTAGGCCGTATGAGATAGTGGGAGTTATTTTGGTGTGGAAGAGCGTCAATGCAGTTTTTAATGAGAGTTTGGTTATGTTCTTCAGATCGTATATTCCTCTGATGGCAGCTGTTGCTCATTCCTTTATGTGTTGTCTGAAAGAGTGGCAAGTTGTTTGCACGGTGACGCCGAGGTATTTGTAAGTATTAACCGACGTGAGTTCTTCTTTGCCGAGTGTCATTCTGTTTTCCACTGTTAGTTTTCCCCCCTTTTTGGAAAGCCATGTACACTGTCTTTCTCTGGTTTATGCTGATATTGTTATCAACTGCCAAATTGTGAATGTGTTTTAGTACTTTCTGTAGCTCTTGCCAGTTTGGGGAACCCAGGATCATGTCGTCTGCGTGAACATAGAGAGAAACTGAAGTTATTTCCTCTAGAATCATTGTGATGTTTGCTGTCGTGACGTTAACTAATGGGTCCCCTTGCAGAACTCCATTTGTCTGGATTATTTCTTTTGAGGTCCACTTTGTTGTAGGCCAAAATGTTCCTTATTACCCGTGTGAAATCATGGTCCTCCGTTAACATATGTTCTAGTTTCTGAACAACCTGGTCAATAAGTCAGTAATAGTATTGTTTTACGATAGTTTCTGGGAATGTGGGGCATTGCAGGTTGGATCCACTGATTGTTTTAAATTCATGTTCACCCATTAATTGTTCATCATCACATTTTGAATTCTGGTCAGTGGATGACTTTTTAATTTTAAACTGTCATTATATTTCATCTCATTATGTACCATTAAGGGCTGATGACCTAGATGTTAAGCCCCTTTAAAAAATAAGCATCATCATCATCATCATCACCATCATTTCTTTTTACTTCTCTTTCATATTCTCTTCTTGCAGTCCTGCTTGCACTCATCCTTCTTACATGGCCAAACCACTTCAGTCTTGCTTTCTGAATCCTCTGTAGTAGGGAGTCTCCCTTTCCCACCTCCTCTCAGACTTTTCATTCCTGAACTTGTCCTTCCTAATCTTCTGTATCATGGTGCGTAGGAACTTCATTTCTGCAGCTTGGAGTTTTGAATTGTCTTGATCATCAAATTAAAAAAAAAATCATCAAATTGGTATCTGTCAAAATTGACTTTGCCCAAACTGTTTAGTCTCTTCTGGTGTGCATCCAGCTTAAGTAAAGCAAAGTTGACAATGTATCAGTGCAAAGACAATTTAAACCATTTCAGATTATCCAAAGTTACAATGAATCTTACTTGATGTAAAGAAATACTGTGTTGAGATCAACTGTTCTTCTAGTTGCTGATTGGCTTTCACAAAGTCAAGATAAACTTCTACCCCATATATGTAGGTAGTATATGTTGTGCTGTTTGTTGTTTAAGAAGAGACCTGACAAGTTAAAAGGTTTAAAGGTTTTCAAGTTATTTATTAACTCTCTTGGTGCCAGGCGGTAGTGCGAGCATCCGCCCTTTAAATTGCCAGAGCCGATCTGGTCAGCCGTTAACAATCCAGTCGGAAGTTGCCAGAGCCGATTACATCGGCCGGCTTAAAATTCTGTGATATACGTAATTTTGAGGCAACCTATAGAGACATGCATACTTTTGTTACAACCTGTAGTAAAAGGGCTACGCGTTATTGTGTGCCTGGCCTTGCTTTGGCAGTTCTAAGAGGGTGTTATACCTTTCACAAGAGTCATTTCCTGTGTTTACAAATACCGCTAACCGGTCAGTAAGAGATTACTCCTTGCAGTGAGTGGATTTGTGACAGGAAAATGGCATGTTGTTCACGTGATAATTTTTCGGCAGGTATTGATGACAATAAATTAATGCAGTATTTAGAACAGTGCGAAGTTAACGCTGATGATTTGTCGGATAGCGATAGGAAATTTAGTTCAGAGAGTAGCGATGAAATTATACCGGACACGTCCGCGGAATCACTGCAGCTAAAGAAGAGACGTTTGATTGTGTCTAACAGCACTAAAGCTACTCTGAATATGGTGGTAGATGAAACTAGTGATAACGGATATGATGATGTCTCTGGAGAACATTTTGTGGAAATTTGTCCCAATGAACCCGACAACATTCCTCAACCTCCTGTCTCCTTCAAGGAAGTTCTTGGACCTAAACATGACCTACCGCCTGATTCTCCGCCCATATCACACTTCAATTTACTTTTCACTTACTCTCTGCTAAACCTTATAGTTACATATAGTCCTCTATCATTACCTAAATGACGGTCTCCGCGGGCCAAGTGTAGCGTGTGTGTCTCTCACCCGGAGGTCATGGGTTCGATTCCCGTCCAGGTCAAGAATTTTCGCCTGGTCCTGAGGGTTGGTTCGAGGTTCACTCAATCTAAGTGACCCTAAGTGATTGCAATTGAGGAGATATCTGAGGGTGAGAGGGCGACACCGTTCTGGAAAACCAAGAATAATTACTGAGAGGATCCGTCTCACTGACCATGATTCACCTCGTAAACTGCAGGTACCGAACTGAGCAGCGGTCGCTTAGTAGGTCAAAGCAAATCACGGCTTTAGTGCCATACATTTCTTAATTTCGTAAATTCTGTTGTATTGTAAAATTACTTTTCTAATATATACTACAACCGAAAACGAGAAGCTATTTTTTCTGAAAACAAAAACTATAATATCAACTACTATTTTTTACTTATTTAATAATTCAGAATTATTTTAATACTGTGTTGTCCGCACGTAGAAAATTTACTGTCAGTATTTGCCAAATATCGATACATACACGCGAATTTTATCGGTGAGTAAAATAGTCTTGTTTTTATTAGTGATATATGTTTGAATTTTTATTTTTTATGTTTTTATTTTTCTCATTCAAATTAGTTATTCTATAGAATTGCATTTAGAAATACATTATACATAATTACATATATTATTTTGTATCGTAAATTATTTTTTCAAAGTAGATATTGAGAGGGAAAGTGCGAAAATATTTTTCTCTTCCTAAAAATAAACTTTTCGCCAACTATAAATCAACAATGAAACATCTTTGACTCTTTATATCACTCCAAACTAGTTTCTTATTCTACGTAGTCGGTATGTAGAAAATTTCATGCCGGTATTTGCTATACAGCGGTAGATATACACGAATTTTAAAATACATGTATTTCCACTGAAAACGGCCTGGCACTTTACAGTAGTAGAGTGGAGGCGGAGCTCTGGCCTCTTCCAGCTGATGGGGAGTGGCCGACCAGATCGGCTCTTGGCTCCAAGAGGGTTAACTAAAATTCATATTGTTGAGGTATCCCTTCAAAACTCAAAAACAGGACAGAAAATATGAAACAAAAGTGAGGAGGAGCACGAGGATGACTGTAAATTAATGTTTCTTTAGAACTTGGATAACAATATGTGGGAAAGATGACCTAGTTAAAGATGATTCGACCAGTTTAAAGAAGAGCTTGCAAACAAAGAAGAGGCTCAGGGATATAATAGTGGGAGAGGAAATTTAACAAAATTAAAATAAAGGAGGGCATATTATTCTACAAAATTTGAACTCAGCTTGATGGGAGGATCTAATTATGATGATCAATTACTAATCTATGTTTGGCAACTGATTATCTAGAGGAATATTTAATAAATTTCAATTTATTTCCAGTAAAACTTGAGTAAATGCTCACCAGCATATATTACAATACAGTATTGTGGAAGGCGAGTCAGAGAAATCTCATCTCATGTTACCAATAGGAGAGTGTTTGTTCATTGCCAAGGCTAGTGACAGCACATTCTTTCCTACATAACTTACCTCCTTATTGAAAGCATCTGTACAATATCAATAGGTGTATACATTTACATCAATTAACATGTTAGCTGCCACACTGAAATGCCATTTTACTGAGCGAGTTTACCGTGCGGTTAGGGTTGCATAGCTGTGAGTTTGCATGAGAGATAGTGGGTTTGAATCCCACCGCCGGCAGCCCTGAAGGTGATTTTCTGTGATTCCCCATTTCCACACTAGGCAAATGCCATCGGTGCCCGTTCTCATACTTGTGATGCCGAAAACCTTCGATGTGTAAGTGCAGTGGTTAACCATTAGCAAAAATAAAAGCCATTTTTAGTGAAACAGGGTATCTCCTTCTTTCTTAATTTATTATGTATGTATATTGCTAAAATAGCATAAACAAGGCAAAAAAAAATGTGAAAATACAGGGGCTCACAACTGCTGTGCTGATTAGTTCGGCACATGTAGAAGGGCTGTAACTAAAACAGTGGCAACATAGTCCAGACACTCGCAGATCGGGCATGCGCAAATAGGATATGAGATCTGTCAGGTGGCGCTGTTGTTGATGGATAGTGCGCATTTGATGGGCATCCAGTTGGGAATGGTGTTGCTGTGTGGCGTTGAAGTGAACAGTGTATATTTTACCGCTCTAGAGCACATTTTCAAAAGTTGATTAGCATTTGTGGATTAAAATCTAGGTTGCCTGTGGTAAAAAAGCATCAGAATGTTATTGAGGATTACATGAAGCCTGTGGCAAAAATGCATTACCGTATAGGTCGACTGCATGATGGATCAAGGCGTTTTGTGCAGGTTGGATTGAGACTGGATTTGCACTGCACAGATCGGCCATCCATTCCTCAAGATCAGATTGACATCGTGAATGGTTTCGATTTGTAGACCATCAATGGATTGTCCAGGAATTATCCGTAGAGGCTGGTCTCAGTCATCATCAAACGATGTGGCATATACTGATGAAATGTCTTAAATTTTTCATTGCTGAGATAGTATTTTTTGTAAAAACTCCATGCTGAATTATTTTAATAACTGATATGGACACATAAACATTGGAAATAACAAGGGAAAACCAGAGAGGATCGTGATTTGTCTTAAACTGTTACAGTGACTACGGAAGGTCCTAAACTTTCTAACACAGAATATAACTACACTACGTCAAGTAAATTCAAGGCTGTCCAACATGAAAAGCCAACAGTTAGACAAACATCAAAATAATAATGAAAGAGCAACAAAGAACTCAACATATACATTTCTGGTGGTTACAGAAGGTCCTAACTGTCCACTTTCAAAAACATATAACTATTGGGATGCCCAATTTGAATAAAAATATACCTAAAATTTTTAAAAAATCCAAGATAAACACTAAGAACACATTAAAAATTCCTGTGCATCTTGGTATAAAATTACTTTTTAAAAAAGTGGTCCAGATTGGTTAACCAAGGGTTGTCCAAAACTGGTAATTCCAAAAATGCAGGTAGCCTATATGTTTCAAAATGCATGTTTCCTCAAAAATATCTCACCTCTATGTGTTCTGGTTCAAAATTGGTAGAGACACACTCATCAGGAAGCAATTCATCTGGTTTCCAATCAGTTTGTTGTGACTGATAATGAAATAAATCTTCTGAAATTTCTGCATCTTCTTGCTTTTCACCAATACGTACCATGGCTGACATTGTGTTCAGTTCATCATGTGCCTGTAAAATAATAATTGTTACAAATCTTCCAAAAATTCAGAATATCCAGAAATTATCTGATCCTCAAACAAGGATTCTTGAAATATAACTAAAGATTTAAGTCTATTCTGTAAAGCAAGGGCATGTAGCTTTTCTGAAATGACCCATTCATCACCGAAGTGTTTACTGAATGTGTACATCTATCTCTTTGCCCTGCTTCCTGATACAGTCAGGGATGGGTGAGATAGAATTATGTGACATGTTTTTATGGCTGGATTTCTTTCCTGTAACCAACTTTAGATGAGAAGTAATATAGATTAAATGAATGGTGGTTAGTGAAATTTGGTAAGAAGGTGGAATGAATTGCCTATGGCTTATGAATAGGAACTGTCTCTGCATTCGCCTGGAAGTGAAAATGGGAAGTCACAGAAAACCATTCTCAGGAAAGCCGACAGAGGAGTTTCAACCAACTTGTCTCCTGTATACAGAGATTGGCTTCATAGACAGAGGCCATTCCGCTCAGTTGTAAGTGTTTATTATTGAGTGATAACAAATATAAGCAGTAGATCTTGCCGAAGGAATTACGTCTAATGGCTAAAATGTAACAGAAAATAATGATCTTGCTTAAGACTCGCAGAGTTTACACAATTTGTAATACAAAGGATTGAGTCCTTTGGACTTTCTCATTATTAGAATCTTCAGATCATTGTAACCATATATTACCTGATTAAAAGTACCCAAACACCTACTGAAAACTGTCTTCTTATGTGTTCCTTGGATATTAATATGGAACAGACCCCTGGTTCTTATTACAGCTCAAACTCTGCGAGGGAGATTATCTACCAGATGTTGGAACATCTCTAGACCATTCTTCCTGCAATGTTATAGCAAGCATAATTAGTGCTATAGGTTGTTTGTGCCTGGAGCGAAGTTAGTGTTCTAAATCATCCCTGAGATTATTTGATAGGACTGAGGTCAGGGTTCTGGGCTGGGCAGTCCAAATCTGGAGCTGCTTTTTCCACAATTAAATGCCACTTTATGACAGGGAGCATTGTCATATGGAAACACAGAGTGGTCATCTCCAAACTGGTTTTCTACCACAGACAACATGCAGCTGGTCAAAATGTCCTTAATGTCCTTACATCCTCCTGCCTTGAATGTGCTCCATAGTAGTATAACAGGACCAAAGTCCCTTTCATGAAATACACCCCTGCACTGTCACCCCATCTCCAATATGTATTGTTTGCCTGGTATTAGCCACACCAAAACCCCCTGTCTGATTGCCACATGGAATAGCATGATTTACCTCCAGTCATCCACAGTCCAATGAGAGCACTCTTTACACCACTGAATGCAGTGCTTAGCATTCACCAGTAAAATGTGTGGTTTATAGGTGCGTGCCTGAGCTTTGTAACCTAGTCCTCCTATCTCCTGGTGCAAAGTCAGGTGATGATATCAGACGATATCGCGCAATTCTTAGACTAACTTCTTCAATACTCGACGATCCTTGTCGGTCAACACAGATGGCCATGGTTTTGTTGTGGTTGTGTTTGCTTATTTCCACTTCACATCCACATTCTTGACAGCTGATTTAGGCAGCCTAAGTACAGAATTGACCCTGACCTATTACTTATCAATATGACATTGAATAACCATTCTATGTTTGAAGTCACTAAGCTTCTTCGCTCCATTCATTCTGGAAGTATCTCATAGCACTGAACAATACTGAGCAATCATCCACCTTTTATTGCTGCTACTGCTGTGACGAGAAGTCGCGGCAGCTTATAGGTACGGCACGAGTAACAGCTACTACTCTTAGCTATAAACATCAGTCTTGACAGACTGTGCACACTCTCTGAATCAATGCATACTCATCATCAAACTGTTCATTATGCAGCCATACATTAAATGTGTAACTAAGGCACAATGGCACTAACCACTTTGAAACTTCAGGACAGCACCTCAGTTCGCGAGAGTCTCCACGGACAAAACAGATGTTTACTGTCAGGCCTTGAGACTTGAGATAGGTACATGCGTGGTGACCATGCTTAACCCTCACACCACTTACTCCGCGTCCATGTGACTTCTCGTCCGATGATTATAGTAGATAAGTGATCCCAAATAGGATTATTTACAGGGTGGGGCATGAAAAAGTATTTCACCTCCAATATCAGTGCCACAATCTGTGGAGGAGGCTGTAGACCCTTGCTTTCTGTCTGCCGACTGTCTGAGAATGGGTGTCATCCTGTGTGTAGTGTTCCAGCTTTGTTTTTTCTTCTAATTCAGTCAATCTCTAGGCATCAGAAAGATGTTATTTTCTCTGGAACATTGAATAGAGTTTGTGGATGGCTACATGTGAAGCAGATCAATTAAGGAAACATAAGAGGCCTTTGAGTACCCAATAACAAAACCATCAACTAAACATTGTATTTACAGTCTGGTTTGGATATGGCATCAAACCAGCTGTATCACAAGCATGAAGTCAATGCCTTCTTCAGTGCAGAAGCTTGAAGTTGTCCGCGACATTCAGCAGATTGTATGTAGCCTCTGCAATTCAACTCTAAGATTGTCCCAGCAAGGTGGTGTGTCATGAATGATGTGTCAGCATGTTCCGAAATCTCTGAACTTCAAACCATTTTGAAAAACAGGTGTACAGTAACTGAAACAGCCCGATAAAACTTGTCATATAACTTACTGTAGAAGGTTGGTGACTGTAATTCCTGATAGACATTTGAACTCATATTTCATGACAGACGAAGCTTGGTTTCATTTATCAGGTCTCATAAATTCCCAGAATATGAGGTACTGGTCCACTGAAAATCCCCGCTTGTCAGATGAACAACTACTTCACGATCAGGAAATTGGCATTTGATGTACAGTATGGTGCTATGACACGAATAGTGGGCCCAATTGTCTTTCAGTCTACAGTGAATACTGTGGTTTACATAGGCATCTTTGAACAATTTTATGACCAAAGGACACTACAAGAGTTGGACTGAATGGCTCAGACGGTTGAGGCATAGCGCTGGCTTTCTAACCCCAATTTGGCAGGTTTGCTCCCGAGTCAGTCCAGTGGTATTTGAAGGTGCTCAAATACATCAGCCGTGTGTTTGTAGATTTACTAGCATGTAAAAGAACTCCTGCAGGAGTCGGACGTAGTTAGTGGGAGGTATAAACAAGAACTTTGTTATATTATGACACTAGAGGAAAAATGTACTGCTATTTCCAACAAGATGGGGCAAGATGCCACCATTCACGTGACTCACTGGCATGGTTTCATGAACTGTTTAAGAAGGAGTGACCTGTTAGCAAGGGGTTATAGCCATCACATTCTCTGGACTTGTTCACATGTGATTTTTATCTGTATGGAAATTTAAAGCAGAAAGTGATGTGAACAATCCACATATCCTAGATGAAATAAACAAAAGCATCATGAACATTATCCCAATCATCATGACTGTTTAAAAAACTGCAAACAGTATCAGCCAATATGCTGCATCATGGCCAAAAGTGCACAAATGTGAAGGATCCGTTGTAACTTCTGGGTAAGTTATTAAAACAATCCATTTGCTCGTTCATACTGTCAAACAGTTATGGGAGGTAGGCTACTTTTTCATGGTCCATCCTGTACAGTATTATTATTAAACTAAATAATTTAACTATGTCTCTCAAAATCTGTCGCCTTCTATATGAGAGCAAATGACGCTGCTGATGGTGATTCATCCATCAGATGGGGACGTTAAAGCTTTGAGCAGACCGTTTGAAGTTATTCGATAGGAGTAGGCTATATAGGAGTATGCGCCAAATAAACAACCTGCACTAGACCTCTCTGGAGGCCAGAAGTCATTATTATCACCTTGTATTGTAACGGACTCTTCACCTCACCGGCAACTACTGTTATCAACCTCGCCACGCACATAACCTTTTTCTACAATTAATATGGACTTACCTTCATCTGGATACACACCACATTTTCTCTTCAACTGGAATTTATATACTTATGTGGATTTCCACACATCATACCTTGCACGAACTCTGCTTTATCCACCTTTCCGACCGACGATAAACTAACCTCCCTTTCGCTGCCTGACGTCATGTGACATCGTCCGCTTTGTCACGCATGCTCCACTAACTTCTGGAATATTCCAGACATATGTCTCATTATTCCACACTATAAATACCCGGCCTTCCTCTGAATGTGTTGAGATGGACTTTGGCCTGTGTGGAGGGAGGAACCTTTAACATCATCTCCATCTTTAGCCACATGTGCCCTGGACTCTCCATTTTTGGGCAGAACTACTTGGTTCAAAATGAGGTATGACAAACTAAAAATGTCCTTATTGTAAATAATGCTGTGTTGCATTTGGAGCTACTTTATTTGCAAATTTTGACTGGGAGCAGTGCATTTCCAGGCCGAGATTTTACTTGCATTTTCAATTTCAAAGCCTCTATTGACTATCCTGTGACTGTTTGCTTTCAAAATGTGCGTGTGGTATATCCGCAACTCTGCGACTCCTATACACACTTGTGGTTAATGCTTCACCATGTATGTTTTGGTACACTTGGAGACTGTTTCATTATAGTATACAGTGACTTACGCCAGTAGGACAACGCTTATTTGTGCCTATTTCGGGTGTTAATTGAAGAGGTGGCAACTTTCACATGACATTAGACTTTGCTTTGTAGACTTCATGTTGGTATACTTCAATCTGGTAACTGCGAACATTCTTTCTTATTCTCGTTGTTCAACATTTTTCTTTAAACTGTATTCATCCCCTTTTCGTCCATCCCTTTCCTCTCCTGGCCCCTTTTCTTATTTGCTTTCATTTTCTTGAATATTTTACTCTTGATGTAACTATTTGTATTAATTCTGGTTGGGAAAATTCCGTATTCGTACTGACTTCTATTCTTCTAATATTGTAAGAGTTTGATTTGATCTTTCTAATATATGTATATTTCCAAATTTTGTCTTGGTTTCTCTTCTATTTTCACCTGTCCCTTATTTCTCCTGCCATTTTCTTTTAGTTTTTTTTTGAATATTATCTAGCATCGTTTCCACTGCGCTATCTGTGTTTATTCTGGAATGTTTATTTGAAGAACCCTTTTTACCACGGCCTCAATTCTCAATTTGGCATTTTTTTCATCGCGTAAATTTATTCCCTACTGTTTGTAAGCACTCGGTGTCACCGATACTTTGGATTTCCCTTGGCTGGATTTATGAATAAATATATTCATATATGCATATACCCCCATTGAGGGGTTATTACACATGGTAGCAGAGTATAAAGTCGCAGTTTACTACCACTCTAAATCTTCACCCTGTTACTGCCTTAGTTCTTTTGTTTCTTTCTTCTGTGGTTTAGTGTTTTTCCTCGCTAGACTTTGCTTTTCTTTTTGTCATCTCTTTCAACATGGCTTATTTTTCTGATAATTTTTCTCCTTATACTTCAGACACTTCAGACATTTCGTTTGATCCCCATTTCAATTTTTCGGATCCAAATCCTTTTACTAATATGTCTTATAATCCTTTTCTCCCTTGTAATTCTGATCTTACTTCCACGTCTAGTACTCTTACTACTACTGTTTCTTCTAGTTCATCCTCTGAACCTTTACCAAACCCGCCTCAACCTAACACCCCTCTCTATCCTGATCTTTCTCTTTTTACTGCCGAATCCAAACTTCCACTTAATCAAGCACCTCCGCCTTCTCCCCATAAAACTCAACCAGCACAGCATTATTCTCCCGATTTGCGCACTCCACCACCATCCCCTTCTCAGCAATATTTTTATGAATCTCCATATCATCACATCCCTTCTTCACATCAACCACTTAATTTCCATATTTTGACTAAATGTCTCGATCAGGTACCCCTCATTCAGTCAACTGATCCCGATACTTTGACACAGTGGCTTTTTTTAGTTCGCAAATTTCTACAGACGGACTTGGCTCCATTTTCCCAATTGCTTTCGTTGCTTTATCCAAAAACCTCTGGTCATCTTAGTAATTTTTGGCTCCAGTATATGAAGTCTTCTCATGATTGGGCTCATTTTCGCTCGGTTTTACATACTTATTTTCTGCCTTATGAAATTAGACAACAGCTGAGTAACAAATATATCAGACGTCATCAACGTCCAGAGGAATCAGCTTACGATTATCTTGACTCCATTATCGGCTATTCTGATGTGTTAGCTATTGCTCAACATCCCCAGGAAATTATTTCTCTTATTCGATTTTATGCCTCTCCAGCTTTCCGCCAAATCATCAATCCCTTTACGCCACCCACTACTATTCCTCAGCTTTACCACATTGCTCAACTAGATATTCTAAATACCCGTAGCAATTTTTCTTATTATTCGTCCACCCCACCTCCCCAGTTTAACACATCAACAACTCGCATGCCTTCTACCACTCGTTCACCTTCTCAGAGTGATATTTCTCGCCTTCGCTGTTATCGGTGTCAGGCTATGGGGCACCTCGCACGAAATTGTACCAATTCTACCTTGGGAAACTTCAATTCCCGTCGTCAGTAGGCAGCTCACGACCTCTTGGGCAAAATCTGCCTTATGTTTCCTCAACTTTCTCGCCTGCTACTAAATCACAGTCGTATACTCTTGTACAGTTACATAACATTCCCTCCTTAGCCTTCTTAGACTCAGGTTCTGCAATTTCCCTCATCAGTTTCTCCTTTTTTCAGCAACTTTTACAAACGCATCCGCATCTTCAATTGCGCCCTTCTACCATCAGATGTCTTTCCATATCTCAGCACACTCTTGAAATCATGGGTCACCTAAAACTTAATGTTAAAATTTCCCAATTTTCTTGGCCGTTTGAATTTCAAGTGGTTAATAATTGTTCACTTCCTGTTATTCTGGGATATGATTTTTTTGCTCATACTGGCCTTATTTATAATACTGCTATGGCCTCTATCTCTTTCTTTTTCAATCCGCATGTTCAAATCCCTTTGGTAGACCCCCTCGATTTCCCTATGAACCATGTATTCAGTCATCAGCATATTTATGCCACTGCTCCCCAACTAGATGCAATTGAGGCCTTGAAATCTGAATTTGCCGATGTTATCACAGATACTTTAGGCTCCGTTGTTAATTATCAGGCTCACATTGATTTACTTGATGAAACACCTGTTCGTTCGTCTCCTTACCATCTTAGCCCTCCTCGGATGGCCAAAATGGATGATATTATTGACAAAATGCTTCTGGATGGTACCATTGTCCCATCTTCTTCCAATTATGCCTCTCCGGCCTTTCTTGTCGACAAGCCTGATGGTTCTTCGCGCCTGGTAGTTGATTACCGTAAATTAAACTCCAAAATCCTCTATGACTCCTATCCTATTCCTAAAATGCAAAACGCTTTCCACTTTTTTTCTAAAGCTAAATATTTTTCTCTTTTAGATCTCAATTCTGCTTACTACCAAATCCCCTTGGACTCTCGGAGCAGTCGCCTTACTGCTTTCATCACCCCAAATGGCCTCTTTCAGTTCACAAAAGTTTCTTTTGGATTGAACTTGGGGTCACAAATCATGCAGAGATTAGTGGATTCCTTATTCTCAGATTAAGTACAAATTTCTCTATCCTTATATTGATGACCTTTTAATCTTTAGCCCAGATTTTGAGTCCCACATGTCGCATCTACACCAAGTTCTTTCCAGACTACGTTCTATTGGTCTGACAGTTAACCCCTCTAAAATTTCTCTAGCTCAAACTTCTATAAAGTTCTTAGGTCACATTGTGTCATCTCAGGGAGTAGCTGTCGATCCCGAACGTACTTCTGCTATCTCTAATATTCCACCTCCCAAAAATCTCAAACAAACACGCACCTTTTTAGGCATGGTTTCTTTCTACCACCGGTTCATTCCTAACTTTTCTCACATTGCTGAGCCTCTCAATTATCTGAAACGTAAAAACGTCCCTTTCATTTGGACTCAATCTCAACAGGACGCCTTTCTTCAGCTTAAGTCTCTTTTGATGCATGCTCCCATTCTTCAATTTCCTGATTTCTCCCTACCTTTTGAAATACATACTGATGCTTCCAATCTTGCTGTTGCTGGTGTTCTAACTCAGGTTGTTAATGATGTTCCTCTACCTATCGCCTATTTCAGTCGACTTCTTTCCCCTACTGAGAGAAAATATTCTATCTTCGAGCGTGAAGCCTTGGCTTTATTAAATTCCATTGAACACTTTGCAGAGTATTTGGAACATAAAGAATTTCTTGTCAAGACAGATAATCAGGCTCTCTCATGGTTGTTACATAATGCACCTGAAATTGGTAGAACTGGCCGTTGGCTCATGCGATTGTCCAGATTTAAGTTTTCCCTTAAATTTATTTCTAGCACTGAGAATTCTGTAGCTGACGCTCTTAGTCGCTTATTTGACACTTCCACTTCTCAGTCAAGTACTACTGACGATTTACCCCCGAATCTTTCTATGATGCCTTCATCTTCCTCCATTCATGCGGTTCTTTCGTTAACAGACTTTCCTCTTTCCTTTCAATCCTGTCAGTCGCATCAGCTCACCGATCAGTTCTGCATCCAACTCAAACAATCCATCTCTGATCCCTCTTATCAGGGTCCCTTCACTATTTTTAAAGATCTCTTGGTTTACAAACCCACTAAGAAAGCTTCTCCTAAAGTGGTGCTTCCTCAGGCTCTTCAACCCATGATTTTACAATATTATCATTCCTCCCCTGTGGGCGGGCATCTAGGCATCACTAAAACGTACAACCGTATAGCCTCTCTTTTCTTTTGGCCTCAAATGCGCAAATCTATTCGCAATTTTGTTCAAACTTGTGAATTGTGTCAAACATCTAAACCTTTAAACATAAAGTCTGCTGGTCTTCATTCTGCCCTGCCACCCACTCATCCTGCTCAAACCTTTTTCATTGATCTAGTTGGACCCATAGTTCGTTCTTCTCGTGGCAACTTGTACATTTTTACCTTGTTGGATGCCTTCTCAAAATTTCTAGTCCTTCGACCCTTACGGAAATTTTCTACTAAGATCATCATTAATTTACTCACTGAACAAATCTTTCCTATTACCGGTTTGCCTGCTAATATCGTTTCTGATAATGCTTCTATTTTTACTTCAAGTGTTTTTTTTAATATGTGCTTTCAGCTGGGTATCAAGCGTATCTTGACTTCTCCCTACCACCCTCAGTCCAACACCGTGGAAAGGTATCACCGTAATCTCAAAGTTGCTATATCTATATTTCATAGTTCTTTCCAGAAAGACTGGGATTCTCATCTTTCTTCTTTGGCGTTAGCCTTTAATTCTAGTATCAATAGTTCTACTGCTCAGACTCCGGCTAAGCTTTTTCTTGGTCGTGATCTTCAAACTCCTCTTTCTCTAACCTGGGATCTGCACAACCTCCTTGAATCTTCTGATCAGCCATCCTCTTCATCACTCTGGAAAGACGCCTTTGATCAATTGTTAAAAGCTCAACAGGTCCACAAAAAAGCTTATAATGCTCGTCATAAGCCATCCACTTTTAAAATTGGTGATTTAGTCCTCGTTGCTAATCATCCACACAGCTCAGCAATTAATGCCACTTCTGCCAAACTTGCTCCTCGATGGCTTGGACCATACCGTATTTTGTCTTTCCCTACTCCTGTCACTGTATATTTGCAATCTACTACTGATTTGTTTGATACTAAAAAACTTCATCTAAATCAGCTCAAGCGCTTTCATTCTTAAAAACTTTCATATCTTGATTTCTTTTGCCCTGTGTTTTTCTTTTCTTGTTATTACCTCCTCTTCTTTCTGCTTTTTTTTTTTCTTTATTCTCCATCTGGTCTGGTAATGTCTATTGCTCCCAGTGTTATTTTTTTTTTTTTTGTTCCTTTCTTTTTCTTTGTTTGTCTGCCTCATCCCCCCATTCTTTTCTTTCCCTTTATGGAATTTCCTTTTTTTTCTCCCTCCACACAGGTTTCTCCAGTCTCCCTCCCAGCCAATTGGCACAGGTTGTAATGGGAGTGTACATACAACTTCCCAACCATTTTATTTTTCTCTTTTGTAATTGTTCTTAAATTCTTTAAATTCTCTTGTCATTTGTGATATTTATATTTATATTTCTATGTTAATTCATCACTACCCTTTTCTCCTTACCCTTTCCCTTTGCTAACGCGTTAGCCCTTTTCTTGTTTCCTTTCCTCCTCTACCTTTTTCTATTTTCTATTTCTCTATTTAGGCATGTTTGTGTTTGGACATTTTTCTGCCGCCTCTTGTTTTGTTTTGCAGTATTTTTTTCTCTTTGATATACCGTTGCGGCTGCTATCGACCCCCGCTCCAGCTCATGGAAGGGCCCTCCATTGCTGTTCCTGGGGCCGCCTCGCCGTCGCCATTCAACTGTATCTTCCGCTTCTCGTCTTCCACCAGCCGTCTTCATTTAACTCCAGCTGCTTCTACTACTACACAAAAAAAAAATCCTTTGGATTTTTTTTCTGGTGCCCGGCGGATGATGTAACGGACTCTTCACCTCACCGGCAACTACTGTTATCAACCTCGCCACGCACATAACCTTTTTCTACAATTAATATGGACTTACCTTCATCTGGATACACACCACATTTTCTCTTCAACTGGAATTTATATACTTATGTGGATTTCCACACATCATACCTTGCACGAACTCTGCTTTATCCACCTTTCCGACCGACGATAAACTAACCTCCCTTTCGCTGCCTGACGTCATGTGACATCGTCCGCTTTGTCACGCATGCTCCACTAACTTCTGGAATATTCCAGACATATGTCTCATTATTCCACACTATAAATACCCGGCCTTCCTCTGAATGTGTTGAGATGGACTTTGGCCTGTGTGGAGGGAGGAACCTTTAACATCATCTCCATCTTTAGCCACATGTGCCCTGGACTCTCCATTTTTGGGCAGAACTACTTGGTTCAAAATGAGGTATGACAAACTAAAAATGTCCTTATTGTAAATAATGCTGTGTTGCATTTGGAGCTACTTTATTTGCAAATTTTGACTGGGAGCAGTGCATTTCCAGGCCGAGATTTTACTTGCATTTTCAATTTCAAAGCCTCTATTGACTATCCTGTGACTGTTTGCTTTCAAAATGTGCGTGTGGTATATCCGCAACTCTGCGACTCCTATACACACTTGTGATTAATGCTTCACCATGTATGTTTTGGTACACTTGGAGACTGTTTCATTATAGTATACAGTGACTTACGCCAGTAGGACAACGCTTATTTGTGCCTATTTCGGGTGTTAATTGAAGAGGTGGCAACTTTCACATGACATTAGACTTTGCTTTGTAGACTTCATGTTGGTATACTTCAATCTGGTAACTGCGAACATTCTTTCTTATTCTCGTTGTTCAACATTTTTCTTTAAACTGTATTCATCCCCTTTTTGTCCATCCCTTTCCTCTCCTGGCCCCTTTTCTTATTTGCTTTCATTTTCTTGAATATTTTACTCTTGATGTAACTATTTGTATTAATTCTGGTTGGGAAAATTCCGTATTCGTACTGACTTCTATTCTTCTAATATTGTAAGAGTTTGATTTGATCTTTCTAATATATGTATATTTCCAAATTTTGTCTTGGTTTCTCTTCTATTTTCACCTGTCCCTTATTTCTCCTGCCATTTTCTTTTAGTTTTTTTTTTGAATATTATCTAGCATCGTTTCCACTGCGCTATCTGTGTTTATTCTGGAATGTTTATTTGAAGAACCCTTTTTACCACGGCCTCAATTTGGCATTTTTTTCATCGCGTAAATTTATTCCCTACTGTTTGTAAGCACTCGGTGTCACCGATACTTTGGATTTCCCTTGGCTGGATTTATGAATAAATATATTCATATATGCATATACCCCCATTGAGGGGTTATCACAGTATATACATATATTATATTTTTTGTGGTTTTTAGTTTCTTTTATTAGATTTCTGTTTGGAATTATTACTCAGAAGTTTGTACCTGAAGCCTTACCATTACAGTACCTGAACAAATTAATTATCATTTTGTTAGCATTTTTCCCGGATTGGCGCTGGATCTGCTGTTTGGCTCGTCGATAGCCACTTGGTTCTATCTATTGCACCGTCTGGCCAACTGCATCATTGATTTCCATGCACAGTGAGATGAAGCCCTGTCTTCACTACAGATGTTCCAAGGGGTGGAAAACATGACCAAACATTGGAATATGGAATCATTCATTGTCCAAATAAATAAATGATTTTAATTGATCTGTCTCAGTCTTATCCTTGGCCTTGACAATATAAAAGTGACTGAGGCATGATCTCGATGCTAGTCAGTGTTCTCCCTAGGACCTTCTTAATGAGAGCACTGCCCTGCCCTTTTTACAGACCGCCCGGCTAACATAACCTAGGTATGTGCTAGTTACTTAATATTAATACATATTTGAGTCATTGGATGTTTCAAATTAAAATGTTAATACTGTAGAACTGTTTATTTAAATGATAAATCTTAATTATTGTCAGCAAAATTGCATCAATTACATAGAATTTTAAATATTTAGCTTGACTATCATGTAGTGTCATGCACAATTGCTGTCTGGGTTAGCGTGAAATCACACACGAGCACTCGATTATGCAGGACTTTACAAACCCGTTGGCACTCCACAGAAATCGAGTGGTAAGCACCTGTGTTACACAATTATGACTGAGTAATAGAACACTAGAAGTTAAGAATACTCTGTTATGTCTTGTTCATGATAATAACACAAAAATAGTTCAATTATGCAGTTAATGTTTATCTGTCTAATATTACTGTTCATGCCCTGAGGGAAATAAGTTAAAATTATCATATTCATTTTTAAGTCTTATTCCCTGCCCAGCTACTCATTCCTGCCTCCCGGCTGACAAACATTTCTGGGGAGAATACTGCTAGTAATGCAGCCAGTACCTTCTATGATGGGTGAAAATGTTGCTCACAGGGTTGGTTGGTGCTTGCATTTCAGTGGGCTTGGCAGACTGATATGTAATAGCAACTTCTGGCTCAGTGAAGAAAGCAACATGAAACTACCTCACTCCTTATTTCCCTACAACGCCTCTTCAGTGATGCCCAGGCCATCTATGACAGCTAATGGTACAGCTTTTGAGGATCTAACCAGCCTTTGGGCTGAGGACTGCCATCTCATCAGCCATGCAGTCATGCACTGCAATCGAGACTGAGAGCAGTTGAGGTCCCGGCTTTTTGAGCCTTTTAAAAAGTTTCGTTCCCGACTATACAGTCCAAACTGTGTGAAGCTAATACCAAATGGTTTCTGGAGATGGTCTCTGATATTCCCAGCTGGTGTATGTGTAGCAGAAGCCACTCTTTATGAATAAAGCCTTGTTGTTGAAAGCGTGCCAAACCACCAGCTGATAACTAGTGTATGTTATGAGTTGTATTTCCGAATTTAATACATAGTGACTGGAAGCATTCTTTTGATAACTGCGGCTGTTGACCTTTATTTTTAAGTATATTTCATGCTTCTTCTCTACATTTATCATATCAGGATTTACCTAAACAGCTGTATATGAGATAAGAGAGACCGTATTGTTTAGGTTAGGTATGGTATCACCTGGATAGTGCCAAAAGTTCCATGATGGAAAAAATAAAAATAAATAACAGTAAAAGTTTGCCACATTGACAAATATATACAGGTGTGGCGGTAATGAGTTTTATTATTATAATGTTTAATTTTGTACGTTTGTTATCTCCCATTTTTTATTAACGCTTACCCTAGTATGTTTTGTTTGGTATCTCCAAAAATCATTGAAAGTAAGTGGGGACATAAAAAATCAATATTATTTTTATTTGTTAGGTACGTTGGCAACTAAAACAATTGTGACTGGATTGTTTTTATCATCTTTTAAACCTACTTCTCTCCAAAAAAACCCTATATTGGCCTGAGTTATGAGATATTAAACATTCATTTTGTAAATGATCTTGCCTGCCTATATTAATAGGCCTAGCAACAACTGTAAACTTGTTTCCTCATCCTGAAGTGGTGCAGCTCTTTTTTAGACAGGTCTCCATTTGAAGGGAGTTGTATGTATCATTTTTACTGCAAATCAACCTTCCTGCCATTCGTAAATCTCTGGCCATACATTACCAGGAATTGAACTCAGGCTCCCAAGAACGGCAGCTAATTGTTCTAACCATTATGCTGGTGGACATTCTTGACTACAAACCACAGACATATATACCTGACTGATGAGTGCTTGCAATGCGCAGGTCGGACACGAAACTATTCACCTATTTGTGCAACGTCATCAGAGCTGCAGTAGGCCTACGCAACCAAGGCGGACATTTCTTAACTATGAAACACAGATGTACCAAATGACTTTGACGTGTTTTCATTGCATGGATTGTACGGACGAAACAATTCAAAAATTTGTGTGATGTCATCAGAGCTGCATAAGGCTTGTAGCTGCTTCAAAGCGGAATCGTTGTTCTTCTCTGATGAATTAAGTTAATTTTTTTGTTTTCTTCATCTCGAAAAGCGAAGGAGGGTCTAATACACGAGTAAATACGGTACATCTAGCCAGGGAAGGGTGCATGCATACTAGAATCATGGATCTTATGTAAATATTTAAATGAGCCAAGAATAACACAATGGCCAAAACATTTCTTTTGGAAAGTAACTTATGCAACCTACAGGAAGTGTTAAAGTTTGCATGTTTTAATTGGCATGCTTGGATTAGCAGAACTGCTCCACATCCTGGGTTCACTTGTCGAGGGACCACGCCACTGGTTTTCGTTTCTATTCCATTAGTAATTGCGTAGCATATCACGAAGATGATGTAATGGCATTAAGAGAAATAATTTAATTCCTGTATGGATTATGGGTCAATAAAGGCAATAGAATAAAATTGTTACATTGAAAATAAAGGTCAATCAGTATAACAAGGGACGTAACACACGAAAGCAAGTTACTCCCTATAGCTTCTGCAAAAATGATGCTTGTGGTAGAAATGTTGAAAGCACGTTCTACAGAAACCACACCTAACAAAGCGAGGATAATGACATAATATCACATGTTCCATATTTTCCTTCCAACACAAAAATAACTTTGCTTATGTTGATTACCATGATAAAACAAACACTTACCTCATATAATAACTATAAGCAGATGTCAGAATGGCCTCAAATCAGCTGTTGGACAGTACGAGTTGTGGGTAGGGTATGGAGTAGCAGTCTGCAAAGCTGAGCACACTAATTCAAACATGTAAACTTCAATGCTTTCTGTAAGTCGCATGAATTAATTTCCGAAACAAGTATTTCAGCCATTGTGTTACTCTTGGCTCTTTTAACATGTGTGAAAAATTTACATAAGATCTGTAAGGCCTTCTCTAGATCTCTGGAAAACTTAGTGAATGCCTCTGAATGGGTTACAGAATGGCTAGACAATCTTGATTTACCAATCTGAGCTCCCTGGGTGTTGAGTTGATTGTATCATTTTTATTTGTTTGTATGTAACATGAAAAAATGCTATTGGTAACTAGAAGCATCACCACAATTCCATGCTCTGGACTGTACTTAAAATTAAGACTTAATAGAAATTACTCACTCTGTTCATAGTTTCTTCATTTGGTTGAGCATTGGAGTTAGGTTTTTTACCAGATCCATCAGCTTTTGTACCTGAAAAAAATATGTATCAAATAATTACGTCAGTTTAACACAGCAATCTCAGTTTGGTTTAAGGTTGTCTCCAAACAGCTTGAGGGGATATATAGAAGAGAACCAAGCTTCCCTACGGTGAATTTAAGATGTTCAAGTAAGTTGCAGATAGTGTCAGTATAGATAGTGGTGGAAGGAGTTAGCTATCAGCTCATATGGCACAGATAAGTATGAAGCACAGGGTGAAGCAGGATTTAAAAAGTGCTGTATTGGGACATGGCTACAAGATTGCTTTCTTTTAATTTTTAACATGATCACTGTGTAAATGGGGAAAGTTCAAGTGAAAATACTAGTTTCAATCAACTGTGCAACTTATAATTTCAATATCACAGTATTATATTTGTTTCAATTTTGATACATATTTCTTACAGTGGATATATTGCATAAATTATCATTTGCTTTTACTTGCTGTAATTTAAGTACTTACCATTCATCAAATAAAAACAAAAGTGATTACTTGACAAATAAGTTTCTACTTGTTGAAGTGAGTAAATACCTAGATTCTTGAGTACTGACATAAAGCGTAAGAAGTTGCTTAAAATTTTTCCAGTTCTCTCTTATTTCATTTGAATAAAGAAAAGTACAGGTACTGAGCTCAATAGCTGCAGTTGCTTAAGTGTGGCTAGTATCCAGTATTTGGGAGATAGTGGGTTCGAGCCCCAATGTCGGCAGCCCTGAAGATGGTTTGCAGTGGTTTCCCATTTTCACACCAGGCAAATGCTGGGGCTGTACCTTAATTAAGGCCACAGCTGCTTCCTTCCCACTTCTAGCCTTCTCCTGTCCCATCATCGCCACAAGACTTAATTGTGTCGGTGCGACATAAAGCAACATGCAAAAAAAAGTATAGGCTATTCTTAAATCCATAAATAAGAACAACTCATTTTGAGGTAGTTAAATGGAATACTCATTTTGTACTTAACTGTCGTGAATTTATGCAGCACAAAAGGTTACAAGGAGGGAAAGAGTATTAGCTCCAGACAAACCAGAGGCCTGTTGTGCTTTGAGAGTGACAGTGTTGATTATTATCTATTACATTATTCTATTCTACTTGATGGAAGCAGATGAAACAAGAGGAGAAAGCACTATGGCTGTCCTAATAGTGAGATTGTTAATGCCTGTACTGTTAATATTAGTTTAAGATTCAAGAAATTTCCTCATTTTCTGAGTGTTCATGGAGTCTAGACAAGTGTTGCGGATGATTCTGGAGTTCACTACACAACAGCCTGCAAACTACAAATAACATGGCTGACAGCATTATGGAGTGGAATAGATTAAAGTTTCCATTCGATTTATTAACCATAGATTAGAATCAAGTGAAAAGGTCGAATAGGTTTCAAATAACTATGGTTAATAGTGCGATGGACTGTACTCATACATAAAATCAAAAAAATATTGGTTTTTGGAGTTGATTATCTACACCAGAAAGGACACCAAAGCATAAATGTGCAAGTAACTTTAAGACTCAAGTGAACTGTTCAGAAGTGTAGATGGCCAGCAGTCTGGAATCACTTGTCCTTGGAAGGAATATATATGTGGTTACGGATTAAAGAGTATCTTGTACGACTTTATTTTTAGTGATCCCTAAATAACCTACATAATGGTCTTGAATGATATGTTGCAGCCTAAATTGAAGGCATTTAGTGCTGCTAAGATTAATCTGACCCACATTCCAGACATAACCTTCAGTGCCATTCATTAAGAGCTAATGAAAATGAGTGTGGGTTGTTGTTTTACTATAATTTAGTAGCGCTAAGAATACAGATGTATGCATTCATTAAGTTAGGTTTGGTTGCTTTATTTTTGTGACATGTTTGAATGTTTCTCTTAAAGATTTGCTTCTATTTACTATGCAAATTATTTTATTATCGTGAAGAATCGGGAGGGAATTTTTCAGATGTGTGTGTGTGTGTAGTCACTGAGGTTAGTTTGGTTGGCATTTTTTTTTTTGCGAGGTGAACTTTTATTGTTTCCTTAATGTGTAATGACTTGCTTTTATTTTCAAAGTGTAAAATTTTTAGGCCTGTGTTGATATTTGTAAGGCTGTGCAAACAGTCATGTGTGTGTTCTTCAAATTGTAAGTGTACATTTTATTTAATAGCATTTTGGTGTTCTTTGTATTTGGTGTGGAAATTGCATTTTTTAAGAGTTTTGTTTATGTGGTGTTGGAGTTTGGGTCTTGGCATTTTAATTCATAAAGTCCTGATTTGGAGAAGAGGTCTTTTTTGCATTCGCTGACATGTCCATTATTATGTTGTTCATTCTGAATGCTATTTTAAGACCTTGCATTTTGAAAATTTTACCTATTTTGAATGTGTTCTTGTTGACATAATTGAGGATAATATATCTGTTATATTTTATTTATTAATCAATCTACTGTGCATGGCAGGTGGTTATTTTAAACTCAGATACTGCCAAAGTGAGCTGGAATTGAACATAATAACTTAAGCTCAGAAGGCCAGCACTATATGAACTGACCTACTCTGCCTAGTAAAATAACAGTTGCACTAGTCACATACCTACCAAAAAACAAACAAGCCTAGGAACTTAGAAATACAACACCAGAATATTTAAAGCTGAACTGGAAAAAAAAACATGATAATTATTAATATATTGTTATTTACCTTTTGAATGTGCATTGTAGTTTAAAGGAGTGCTTGAATGCAGGGAGCCCTTGCTAGATTTATAATTGTCTCGTGACTGACTTGCATGTGTTACGAGATGTTTCTTAAGTTTAGAGCGAACCTGAAATGTCTTCCCACACTGACTACAACTGTGTGGTCTCTCACCACTATGGATTAACATATGTCCAGCAAGATGAGCACGTT
Source organism: Anabrus simplex (assembly GCF_040414725.1). Taxonomy (NCBI): domain Eukaryota; kingdom Metazoa; phylum Arthropoda; class Insecta; order Orthoptera; family Tettigoniidae; genus Anabrus; species Anabrus simplex. The sequence continues at coordinate 52,423,077 of NC_090273.1, read as the reverse complement.
GTCTAAACCCCTTTCCACATAGGGGACATTGGTGCGGCCTTTCGCCAGTATGAATTAACTTGTGCAATTTCAAACTAGCTGGTTTAGTGAAGCCTTTTTGACATATTTCACATATATGAAGACCTTCTGTAGAGTGTGTATACATGTGTCCAAGCAAGCTATCATTGTCCGGAAATTCCAGATTACACCTAACACAGCAGAAAATTTTTTGGGTTGTAGAATGAATTTCAAAATGCTGTATCATTGATTCTTGCTTATCAAACTGGTCATTACAGACTGGACAATTGAATACAATTTCCTTTTGGTGACATTCTTTATGTTCATCAAGATCAGACTGACTGCAGAAGACTCTACGACAAAAGGAACATGTGAATAACTCTTGTTCTGGATGAAAATGCTTCATATGCCTTTTCATTGTACCAGTAGCGGAAAAGAACCTATTGCATACAGGACACTGATGGCAGCTTTCTCTTTTGTGGACTCTAAAATGTTCTATAAGATCAATCTGACGTCGGAAGACTCTCAAACACTGAAAACATACATGTTGCTTCATTCCAGGATGACGATATACAATGTGGGATTCCATACGAGATGAACAATCAAATTCATCATTGCAGTATGGGCATTTTCGCTGAAGTTTGTCACTGGATAACTCGCAACCAACAGACATACTGGTAGCTATGTAGTCTTCATCCCTGTAAACAAATTTAATTAATGTTAAAAATAATCCTTTAACGCATTTGCCTCGGATGTTGAAACAGATCCAATGCATCTTTCATGACCTTCAATTCATATGACAAGTTTACCTGACAAACTCACTCTTATATTTGTGCTTGGAGTATGAAAATCCCTGCAATACCTCTGATGTTACAGGCTCTGCAAATGGCTATGAAATATGGCTGTCCTACTAGTGAGATTGTTAATGCCTGTACTGTTAATATTAGTTTACGTTTTAAGTCTTAGTGTTAACAGTAATATTACCTTAGATTGCATGCTTTCAGTTTACTAAAACTTGGGATATTGAATATGACCACATTCAGAGTGAAAGTGTTTCAGACAATGGATCAGAACTAAGCAAATAATGAAGAAACTGTACATTATTTCAACAGTAATTTAAGTGCTTTGTTCAAAAGTGATATGAGACAACAGTTCATTTAGTGCAGCAACAATGAAAACATGAGGGAAAGGATATGACAGATATAAGTGACCAGGAAAAGAATTAAATTGTTTCTTCATTCATGGGGAACTGTGAAGTCTCTGAAATGCTTCAGAATATATATCACAAACATCCTCTCACAAAGCTTTCAGAATTTTAAGATCATATGGACACTTTATATTCAGTTATTACAGGTGAAACAAAATGATTAGGCTAGGACCCCAATAGATAAATAAGTGGATGATGTTTGTTTATTTGACAGCAAAACCAAGATGGCCATTATGGATATTTAAGTTATACCACCAGAATCCTAGGAAACTGACAACTGAGTGCCTATAATAAATCTGAGATGGATTAAGGACAAGAAGGGGACATAAATTCAAGAGTATGGAAGATGGAAGATGAAAGAGGAGAAATGTAGAGAGGAGTATCTCAAAATAGCAAAGAAATACATGCCAATGGGTGAACCAAAATTGGGAGAATAGAGAATATTCAGAAAGAAACTGAGACATGCAGCAGAAGTAGTATGAAGAAAGACTAGTATGAACAAAAGATTGAAGGTAGACCCATGATGAAAAGAAAAATGTAGGGCAGAAGAAAAATAATGCCTATATGGCATGACTCCCTAAATAGGATGGTGGAAGCTAGAGAAGAGTATCAGCCAAAACAGAAAGAAGCAAAAAGAGGTGGTGGCAGAGAAGAGGGAAGATGGATGGAAGAGTGGGCCAAAATGATGGAAGAAGATAGTAAAAAAGTAGGAATGGTTAAAAGTAAGGGAAAGACATAATGAAGTATGTCAAATCAAACTTGTAAATAAAGAAGAGAAGAAGGTAGACAGAAAGAGGAATTCGAAACAAAGTGGAGGAAGTATTTTTAAGAATTACTAAATCCAAATTGAATCTCATGGACTGAAGTAAATGAGCAAGAGAGTTCGCCTTGTGGTTAAAGGCACGCAGCTGTGAGCTTCCGTTTAAGAGACAGTGGGTGGGAATCCCATCATCAGTAGCCCTGAAGATAGTTTTCCATGGTTTCCCATTTTACAGTAGGCAACAGCTGGGGCAGTACTTTAGGTAAAGCCACGGCTGCTATCTTTCCCATCCTTCCATAGCAAAAAACCTTTCATGTATTAGTGCAACGTTAAACAAGTAGAAAAAAACCAACAGTCCATCAGTTACAGCACCACATTTAAATAACAATTTACTGCACAAATATTTGTATAAACTTAATATATTCAGTAATAGTAAATGATGCTGGTAAAAATGCTGAAGTAAAGAAAATATATGCTCATTCAGAACATGCACTACAGTGTGTTTAATGATCGGACAATACCTGGAGGAAAAGTAGACTGATCCCAAATGACATTCATGCATGTTGTGAGCCTATTTATAGGTGTTAGCCTGGTAGAAATCTTTAGTAACTACAGTGGTCCAAATTGAAGAACGAAGAGAGCTCTGTGAGGCATGATTATCAATGTCCATTGATTCAGTCATTCCTGAATCTATAAATTTGTCAATATTAATGGTCTATATTGGTCTGTATTGACTATTTATATTGATAAACTTACTGCACAGAATAAACAGGAGATAAAGAATCCACCTTGTAAATACTAATTTATTTTAATTAAGTCACTGAATTGTGAAGTACTTTTGCTGAAGAAGAGAATGATATGTTCTTGAAACATGTACAAGTAAATGAAATATATCAAATCTTTTTCATTAGGATTGACAAGGTAATTCTTTATCTCCTGTTTATTCAGTGCAGTAAGTTTATCAGTCATTCCACTTGTGAGATTTCTGACAAGTTTCAGATACCACGTTCAACAGCTAGTGATGTAGTAGTGAAATTGAAATAACAGGGAGTTACGAAAACCCCACCACAACCAGAAGAGTCGAAACAACTAACCAATAAGGACCTTCGATGACTTTGATGTGTGATGATGACAAACCAGCAAGCTTTGTTAGAAACTGTAGTCATTGACTTTTGGTTGACATCTGGAGGTGATGCTAGTTTTTGTGCCATTTGTTGGGATGTCTTTGCCCTAGAATTCCATTAGTGAGCTGGGACATATAAACAAAAGATTGTTCAACCTAATGTTTACTGCCGATTACCTTTGAAACACATCGCTTGTGTACTCTAAAACAATGGAAAAGCATAGTATGGAGTGATGAATCTCATTACAGGTTGTGGCAGTCCAATGGATGTGTACAGACTAGGCAAATGCCTGGTGAGCATTATTTATTGAAGGGCATAGTTTCCAAAGTGATATTTGGTGGAGAAGGCATTATGGTGTGGACTTGTTTGCATGGTTTGGTCTTGGTTCACTTGTTTTAGTTCCTTGAATCATGAATACTGAAACCTAGCAGGAAATGTTGGACAATTCCATACTACCCATCTTATGGCAACAATTTGTACTGGTTCTCTTCATTTTCAACATGACTTTGTACCTGTTCATAAAGTGAAGGCCTAAATGAAGTGGTCTGTTGTAATGGGAGTAAATGAAATCAAATAGCCAGTCTAAAACCCTGATCAACCCAATTATGCATCTGTGGGATGACTAACATTGCTGGTTTACAGCCAACCAGACTGTCTCAAAATGGCTACAGAGCTATTTGCCACACTGCAGGAGGAACAGAAGAAAATACCATGGAACATGTACCGAAATTTAGTGGAGAGTATTTCTAGAAGAGTAGAGGCCAAGATAGTAACAAAGGGTAAACCTACATCATACTGACATCATAGGAACTGTTGAGCCACTACCTATGGGTGTCCAATCATTTTTTTGTTTTACAACTTGCTTGACGTCCCACCTACACAGATACGTCTTATGGCGACAATGGGATAGAAATGGTCTAGGACTGGGAAGGAATCAGCCATGGCCTTAATTAATGTACAGCCCCAAAATTTGCCTGGTGCAAAAAACCATCTTCAGGGTTGCCAACAGAGCAGCCGCAACCCACTATCTCCCACAGGCAAGCTCACAGCTACATGCCTCTAACCACATGGCCATCTTGCCTGGTGTGTCCAATCATTAATGGCAATATAGTGTATATAACAGCATAGTATAAATACTAAAATACTTACTTATCTATTGAGTCCAGGCTTACTTCCTTGATTTCAGAACTGTTTGACATATTCTGAAAATAAAAAATGTCTTAGTACCATGCAAGTGTTCAAAATTATTCTATGATTGCAAATTAACTTTCTCTCCCATATGACTTAACATAATGTTAGCAGTAAATTGACAAGTTTAAATAGCTTGAATCATTTTCTAGAAATAGTTTTTTTGTTATTCAAGACTGGGCAAAGACAGCAAGAATAATCTACATATATAAAATAAGAGTTTTGTCTGTACATTGCTCAGAATTTTCAAATAACGGTACTTCTGTATCGGTCATGTCCGCAGTAACAGTAACTTTTTACTTTTTCATAATTTCTGCCTGTCTCTCTGTATGTATGTACGTACATACACGCATCACGAGAAAACTGCTGAAGAGAATTTAATTAAAATCGGTATGTAAAGTCGGGGAATGAGCCACTACAATCTAGGCTATAAATAATTTTATGCATGCTGAGTGAAATGGTAGCTTAATGAAAGACCTAAAATTTAATTCTCAAATGTTTATGTTATTAGTGGTCATATCAATAAATACTACGTTGCTAAAGTTATATAGAATTAAATTTCCGATCATTTATGTCATATATTTTTACCGTATCAGCTGTGATAAAAGAGGTATTCATGAATTTGTATTTTTGTTGGCGAACCATGAGAAAATAGGTAAAGGGAATTTAATGAAAACCGGTATATAGAGTCGAGGAATAGGAAACTACAGTCTAAGCTATACACATTTTTGTTCACCCTGGATGATATGGTAGTTTAGGGGAAGGCACCTAAAATGTATTTTTTGCATAGCTGTGTTATTGGTCCTATCGAAAAGTACTGCATAACAAAAGTTATAGAGAATCCAATTTCTGATCATTTGTTTTATTCAGTTTTACGGTAATGACTATGGTAAGAATGGTATTTCAGGGTTGAAAGAATAGTAAATGTGAAGGCTCATAGAATTGATCAACAATAACATTACACTGACCATGGTTTGTTGTGATATTCTTTGTCTCTTATGCTGCCACTCATCTCCGACAGATGATGGGATTACTGCTGCATACTGAGTATAACAGCCTACCTGAATATAGGCAGGAAATAGCTGGGGAGTTAGATAACTTTCTTCTTTAGCATGCCATTCCTCTGGTCATGCATTTTCTGATACTGCTGGTATGTAACACACTGGTTCATTCCAGCTGTTCGATCCCTACTTTGACGCACTGATTGGAATGATCAATGTGTACATTTAACAGTATAATGGCAGAGGCTCACTTATGACCTGATCTAGAATTAGAAATTATATCACCACAATTCACTAAATAACTCAAAATTCAAACCTGAAAAGAGCCATTGCTTAAGAAAAGCTTCTTCCTCTTCACTTTTATTAAATTCTACATTCCTTTTATTCAAAATTAGCAGCCAAGACGGGTTTTTCTCTCTGCCATGGAGGAAAAATTTGCCTCCAAGTCAGATAGTTCTTTCCCCCATCAGTGTAGTGAATTGAGATTTTCTGACTCACTGGGTACTCCTATTAAACAGATGAGTAAAAGGGCATAGATTTTTCCCTGGGACTCTATACTATTCACCACCCCTACCCCTCCAAAATTAAAGAGTGTTCACGGCCACGACTGCCTGCGGCCTGGTCATTCCAGCTCTGGAACTTTGGACATAGCATAGTACTGTTCAATTAAAAGTGAGAAAATGTGTGGTTTTTCATTTGATCAAGTATTTCATATGATAACATTGCTTTTAATTGCGACACTTCTACTGCCGTCATTATAATGACCAATATTGATTTCAGTTGGGAAAACCACTAAGACAGTCTTTCCGAGGATGTAAAAAAAAACAGGTGGTCAGTGAGTGTCTGCCATTATTATGAAAACACGAGGGCCTACCATTACAATGAAAATCCCCTAACCCAGTCTTCACATAAGAAAATACCTACAATCTTACTTACAACGTATATACTACCTAACCTAGAATTCTGAATACAATGTAGAATTCCACTGCGAAGCACGGGTACATCAGCTAGTTATAGTATACAGTGTAAAGTGTTCACAAATAAACCATTTACTTTGTGTTGTGCACATCATCTCTTATGTATACAACTTATATAATTCTCACGGTCATTTTGTCCTTCCAAACTACAGGTGCAACCTCCCCTCTTCACACTATAGCAGTCACCATTTCGGAAGACCCTTGGCCTGGGGTGCACCTCGGTAAATCACGTGACCTTCATCCGATAGCAAACAAATAGAAACACATCTCCTGTCATCTGTGGTGAGGGATGGAGGGCCGGCAACATCGCAGTCAGGAAATGAGTAAGACAAACACTGCCATCCTTTCTCTCTCTGTGTGGCCAAGTGCCTTCCTAAGTGGTGACTGTATAGTTCCTTAGAACAAGATTTCACATCACCTGGCAACTCACCATTCTCCCTAATAGTACCACTAATTTGAGTCTTGTGTTTGAGCAGAGAACACACTACTGTAATAATTGTCTTGATATATGAGATGCCACATACCAAGGAAAGGCCTCAAGACTGACAGTATTGTTTGTTCTGATTTCTTTTCCCTCACCTCCGTATATCTCCATGATGCAGATATAATCAGTGTTACCCTTACAGACCATTCTTACCAAAATACAATATCTAGTCAACTTTTCCAGGTTATATGCTCTAAATTTGAGATATCCTGTTGCATGGGTTTTATAAGGACTGAAATTTTGGCAGAAAAAATCTAAAAGGGGTGAACTTTATGGAGCCTATTTGTATCATTTGTAGCCTGTATATTGTTACCAAAATGAAGGTTATGTAAGTAACTGTTCAAATCATTTTGGGTCATTGACTTGGAGTGTATGGGTGTTTCTATGAGATGATCAGTTGACCAGCAGTCTTCCAACATAATTTCATTACCTGTCCCATCAATTCAAACAAAGCAAAACATTTCCTCATCTCATTGCTAGTTATTTCAGCCCACTTCAAGCTCTTAGGGGATATTTTATTCAGTGAAACATCTTGCTGGTGACACAAGTTTGTTTGCTCCATCACAAGTTAAAAAAATCATAAAAATAAGACCTACTATTTGTTCAATATTTTCAGATTCATCAAGTCCTACCGTTATTCCCGTAATTCCTGAGAAATCTTCTGATGTCGGTGCACTATTATTTACCCTACCGACTATTCATTAGGTGAAATAGAAATATCACTTCCACTCACATAATTTTCATTGTAATTCGTGACCTCGATAATTTCATATTATCTTGAAGGGCGTATATCTTCAGCATCACAACTCTCACTTTCCTCAAAAGAGCTTGCAATATCAAACTCACCTTCTTCAACGTCACGTGGTCATTCCAAATACTTACCATCTGCATACAGGTCATTAAATATTTCGTCTGGATGCAAACACACAGTTCGTGTGGGAATTCCATTTTAGCCACCACATAGCTCTTTGAACAACATAAACATGAGGTCAGAAAATAAGAAAATGAATCATAAAACAAAAGAAGAACAAAAAGTAAAGGTAGCATGGAATATACAAAACCTTCAACACCAAGATTCTATCAACCTTAACCACCAGCTTCAGAAATTCAGGTATGTCAATGAATCGTATCCATGAAATTTCATTAAAAATTTTGTCTTACATGAAAGATAATGGAAAAAATTGAAGAAGAATCACTGGATTTTCAGAAAAACCTGGTTGAAAACAGCTACCAGGCAAGCTTCCAGTTTTGGGAACTGAATTGGAATTACTGTCTTGCCCTACGTAAGTAACATCTTGAAGATGACTGTAGCCACTAACTTATGGGATATACCAATTATTTTATGTCGCTGGGAATATATAATTAGTAAATTTTGGGCAATGAGATGCATTAACCCATTGGAATACCAATTTTCCAGCCCTCTGCATGCTAAGAATTAGCATTTAATTCAAGCAAGTCACAGTTATTTGTAATATTATCATAACTTAAATCTATCAGTTAAAATAATCGTTTGTAGGTTCTCAGGGAATTTTAACTTATAAAATGAAAGAATCATGAATATTACCTCTGCTTTTTCGGCATTTCAGTAGTCTTTCATGATGTGGAAAATTCTAAAGCAATCAGGGATGTGCCAAACTATGATACACTTATCACATTTATAGTACTATGTACATAGATGGATCAAAAGGTTAGTTGCACTAACGCACCGCAGCAGCACGCTGTGTGTCGCAAACGTGGGCACAGCAGAGAAAGGGACAGACACTGCCCACACGTCTGTTAGGCAGGTTGCTGTGGTGTCTCGTCTAGTATTGTATGAATAGCAGCCAAATGCAATGGCGCGTCAACTGGACGTTAACTCCAAATATGAGGTGCGTGCAACGATCCGATTCCTATGGGCCAAAAGGAAGAACTGCACTGACATTCATCATGAAATTAGTGCTGTGTATGGGGAGTGGACCATTTCCTGGCAAGGTATCGTAAAGTGGTGTCAGCAATTCAAAGCCGGACGCATGGATATCACGGACAACCATCGCGAAGGCAGGCCCGCAACGTCCAGGACCTGTGCAAATGTCAACAGTGTGAATGCGATCATTAGACAGAACCGGCGCATTAAACTGAGAGAAATCACGACGCAGCTGAACATTACATAAAATCAGCTTCATGGTCCGTATCGCACTTCAATAGATTCACAATTAAGTATTTATTTATTTTCCACCTAGTCGATACAATGATTGCTTAAGGCAATTTTTAATAGTCAAAAGTGGTACATGTTTCGTATATTATCAACATCTTCAGCCACATAACACTGTTTAGATGAAAAATATATAAAATTGACAAAGTAATGCTTTAGAGGAAGTGTCCTTAAAATTAACATAAGATTGACACTTCCTCTAAAGCATTACTTTGTCAATTTTATATATTTTTCATCTAAACAGTGTTATGTGGCTGAAGATGTTGATAATATACGAAGCAGCTGAACATGTCGTATGGGAGTGTGTTTTTGCCATTGTTCACGAGAACCTTGGATATCGTAAGCTGTGTGAAAGATGGGTCCCACGTCTTCTCACCGATGAGCACAAGGGACAATGTTTCCAATCCTCCCTGGCATTTTTGCAATGCTACGCCGCAGACGGCAACGGGTTTCTGCGGCGAATCGTCACAGGCGACAAAACTTGGGTCCACCACTTCACCCCCGACAGGAAGTGAGCATCAACGGAATGGGTGCACCCCTCATCACCACAACGAAAGAAGGCCAAGCTTCAACCTTCAGCCGGTAAGGTTATGGCGACAGTGTTCTTTGACATGGAGGGTTTGCTGCACGTGGAATTCATGCCGAAAGGAATGACGATCAATGCGGCATCGTATTGTCAAACGTTGCACTGGTTGCATAAAGCGATTAAAGAGAAGTGCCGGTGTGATTTTGTTGCACAATAATGCAACACCTCACAACGCCCACCAAACGAGAGAACTGCTGCAGCGTTCCAAGTGGGAGGTCTGGCAACATCCACCCTACAGTCCTGACCTAGCGCCATGTGACTTTCATCTGTTCGGTAAGCTCAAAATGGAGCTCAGTAGTCGACATTTCCAGACTGATGAGGAGGTGATGGCCGCTGTCTCCGAGTGGTTGCAAAACGCTGGAGGAAATTTCTATGCATCCGGCATCGACAAGTTGATTGTGCGTTCGCAGAAATGTTTGGAGTCTGCTGGAAACTGTGTGGAAAAGTGACAGTACAGTGTATGTCGGATATAGTCGTGTTGCTGTTGTATAGGTGGTGTAATAAATGGCCATAACTGGGAAGTGCAACTTATTTTCTGATCTGCCCTCATAGTTGTATAGTATTGGAGCTATATCACTAGTCGCAGAAAATGAAAATTTGTCATCTGCTGGCCTTGGATGGAGACAGGCACAACAGGGATTCACACTCAATACTGAATAGAATATGAATCAGTCAATATTATAATGAAACTGCGAGAAAGAGCAATTCTTCCTCTTTCAAATAGTATACTTGCTCAAGTCTGATCAAGTTTCACATGGTTCGGATGTATATATTATGTCCCAAACTCTATTGCATCGACAGGAATCAATAGTATGTGCCAGTGATTAAACTGAATCGCTAATTTAATCTCAAATAGATGACAGAGTGAAATACTATCATTATTATATTGAAGAACCATCAATGACCTTTTTTGCCTTAGCATTTTCCGATACATACAGGGTCTGCACTCTGAATCGATGAGTGCCATTTTACACACTGCATTTCGTTTGAGCTGAATGATCTCCATGTCCCACCAATGTTTTGGCCTTCTGTAATGGGGACTGCCCTTGATGATGAAATCATAGACACCGTTACGTGATGATACCGTTTGCCGTTTTCAGGATATGGCCATACCACCACATTCTCTGTTGGATTGTGTCACTGAATATGTGATCAAGGAGATAAATTCCATGAGACCAGAGTGGCATACGCAACTCCATGGTGTGAAAAGGATGCTCGTCACACAGTAGTCCTTCATCTCCTTTCCATCTAAGGCATGCTACACTCATCCCTGCATTCATTTCCTGATCAATACCAAGATCTCAGATATTGGAAGCACCTAGTTTCCACTAGGCCTTGACAACTGATACTGATGGTGAATGTGAAGAATTACTAGTAATTTGTACATCAAATAAATTTAAAGAATGAGATACACAGGTTTCTACTGCAACAACAAATAATAACTTTACCCCTGAACTGGCAATGTTAAATCTTGTGATGGCAGCCTTATTTGGCAGCTTTTACTTGTCTGAATAAAATACAAAATATACGCAAGATATGAAATAAATATATGAAGTTGTATATATCCACAAAAAGTTAATACATTGAAGATTGTCCTGTTGACATGAAATTGCATGAATATTTTGTCAAGAAAAATGTACAGTATTTTCAAAAAGTGTAATTCCTAAATTCCAAAAAAACATAAACTTCATACAAATGCACACAAAACAAAAATATGTCACAAACAAACTGAGATATACGGATTGTCAATAATGTACTTGTAATGCACTAGGAAATGTCTCATCACTCTAAGAGGTATATTCTTGAAAATATTAGGGAAAATGTATTGGCATGCCTTGCCATGCCATGCCTTAGACCATGTTGTTACGATATTTTGCGGTATGACAGGCTCGTCATTACTTTCACTCTCCGATATTTCATGCGAAAAATAGCTAATGCACATTCCGAATATGACTGGGAATCTGTTAGTTCGTTCTCATTATCCACAAAGTCAGATCTGACAGTTTCATCTTTTAACAAATTTTGCCATAATTCATCATTAATTTTTCCTAATGAAGATGCCATATTTAGACACACACTCTACTATCAATTTATATAATCAACCAAATAACAAGATATATACAGAAGTAAATCTACAGAATAAAATGAAACAGAATAGCACAGCAGAGCCCATGAAAGTTTGTTTACAAACATTACAGCAATGGCGCTCAAACAGATGGTCAGAAAACTGCATTTATTTATTTCCATGAAATTGCGCCCAAAGAGGTTGTAAATATGAATGAAACTGAATTCATGACTGCTGTGCTCATCAAGTATGAAAGAAAAGTACACTGCCACGACATCTCTTGAAGAATTGAGGAAATTACATAATGAAATACGAACATATTCGACAGTTTCAGTTCTATGGTTAAAATTCAAGCTTTACTTGTGTAGTAAGTATTAACTGCCTTGTACAACTGAAACAAAAATTATTCTTACCTTCAAATACTCTGATGATGCACAGGCTGGTGGTTCCTTATCCAAACTGTTAGCAACAGACAATGATTTAGGAGCAGAACTGCTTGTTAGTGCAAGAAATAACCGAGATGCACTTTCTGATCCCAGAATAGTAGTTGGAATGGTCTCAGAACCACCCTGAAAATAAAGACAAGTAACAGGGTTTGGTTATGCTGCAATAGGCTTGGCAAGTTTGCTGTGGAATAGAACAATGTTAGAACGAAGTTAAAAAAATCCACAAAATGTCTTCAGCTCTTTTTAGCAACAATGAAAATCTCGATTATAAGATGTAAAATATAAGTGCATGTATTTAAAATGGAAAGAAATATTGCTGCAAAATATATAAGAAAACCATTATCTAGGTTATAGAAGACTCCTTATCAATTAATCCACCTGTATTCCACAACATGACTGTGAAAATGCTTAAAATTTTAATAAAGTAAAGGACGGGAAACCCAATAGATAACTGTACCCTGCATAAACTGTTTGCTAGCAATAATACATAGAAAAAAATAACAAATTGATTATCATAAATTGTTCTGTGTGAACTGATTAGGAGGCCAATCAGTTAAATAATCTAATAGGGGTGGCTATCTGGATAATCTCTCTCAGTGCTGAATGCCACATCATTACATTTTGCCACCCCAGGTTTGCTTTAAATTCAGTTACCAGAACTTTTAACTTGAGTGCTAACTCCAATGCAATAATAATAATAATAATAATAATAATAATAATAATAATAATAATAATAATAATAATAATAATAATAATAATAATAATAATAATCATAATAATAATAATAATAATAATAATAATAATAATAATACTTTTGTGTCTTATTGGAAAACCCTGGTTTTGTTTCTCCTGTACTGTATAAATACAGTAACAATAAGAATAGCAACTGAATGGATTTAGGATTGAGTTCAAGCAAGTCTAACATTTTTTTTTTTTTGCTATTTGCTTTACGTCACACCGACACAGATAGGTCTTATGGCGACAATAAGACAAGAAAGGCCTAGGAATGGGAAGGATTTTAAACTCTTGTTGACTAACAGGAAAACTGCGCGAGTTGGCTGTGCAGTTAGGGGCGAGCAAACATGAGCTTGCATCTGGGAGATAGCGGATTCGAACCCCACTGTCGGCAGCCCTGAAGATTGTTTCCGTGGTTTACCATTTTCACCCCAAGAACCTTAATTAAGTCTGCTACAGCTGATTCCTTCCCATCCCTAGGTCATTCCTATCCCACCATTGCCTATCTGTGTCGGTGCGAAGTAAAGCAAATTGTCAAAACAAAAACTAAGAAACAGGAAAATGTGTTCGCTAAAAAATATCTTCACTAAAGCATTCTTTAATAGCAGCTGAAGTATATTTTTTAGCAGAAAAAGTGTTATAATAAAGAGGTTAATTATTATAAATTAAAACAAGCCCAGTTTAGCTCGTTCAAAATAATGTACATACCTCAGTTTTAAATTCTGAATTAGAGTAGTCATCATCACATGATTCTTCTGGCGACCAGTTCATTAGATTTGGTTCCACGATCACTTCTTCTATGTGCTGTGAATCTCCAGATATTCCATCTGAAACTCCATTTTTCCTATCAGGTACACTGTCGGACCATGGCTGCGGTACATTGGATGCCTATAAAATAACCTTCATTGTACTTACACCAAAGCAAAGTAACAGGAAGGAAATTTTAGTGTGGTAATGTGAACGGGAGTGAACTGAAAGTAACAAAGATCATCAGTTGTAGGTTTTATTTATATTTAAGGGGAATTTACTCAGATACTTCAAAAATACATATGAAACAAATTTCACAAAATTAATTTTAAAATACTCCTTTATTCTTTACTCCCATTTCCTGATACAGGGTCAAGGATGAGGTGAGATGAAATTATGTGGCATGTTTTTACAGCCGGATACCCTTCATGCCAACCTCAGTTGGGGGGCTAATGATGATGTTCGAAATTAATGATGCTGAATGATGCTGCAAGGAATCAGCTGTGGCCTGTGAACAGGAACTCTGCTTGCATTTGCGTGGAAGTGAAAATGGTAAACTACAGAAAAACCATTTGCAGGATAGCCAATGGTGGCATTCAAACCTACTCGCCTTCCTAATGCAAAGCTTGGCTACATACAGTAGCTTTAAGACATTTAAGAGAAAACAGAAGTAATAGCTGGTGGAACAATCATGAGGCAGTCTAAATGGAAGGATTAGTAGTAGCAAGCTTCATAGCCTGAAATGAATGAATGAATTAGTGAATCAATGAATAAATAAATAAATTTGTGCCACAAAACTGATTTTTATATTTTAAGATTTGGTAGATTAGTAGGGTCTTTTCCATGTCACTTATATCAAGCCTAGAACTGCGAACCATCTCCAAGGGAGACAGTGCGCTGTTTCATTGAGTGTGATTGGCTCTCTGAGGGTGGCGTGCACCATCTTGGAGTAAATTACTACGGAAGTAGTGTTTACTAAAGAAGTCTATACTACAGAAGTAAATTGCTACGGGAGTTATTTACTCCGGAAGTAACATTGGAGAGTTCAAGTACAATTTACTCTTTTAGTTACTACTAGTTATTACTCGCAGAGTAGTGTTGTCTTTGTGCATCTTCTTTAAAGAAGTCTAAATGGATAAGGTTATGTGCGATAAGAAACGGGGGGAAAACATAAGCGAAAAAGATAAATCCTTGTTAACAGAGATAATGACGATCTATGCAAAGGATGTATAGGGTGTAAGAAACACAACATAAAGATGCTCGATAAGAAAAGAAATTCATGGAAAGCCGTGACAGAAGAATTCAATGCTTCAAGTGACGGAAAACACAGTGAAGAGCAAGTTAAGTTTCTGTGGAAGGACTTAAAAGCGAAGGCGGAAGCAAAGCAGAATGTCATGGACACGCAGGAAAAATTAAAACTGATGGTGGTTTCTTCATACAGATCACCTACATCCACAGCGAAATTTTCCCATTTTCACATCAGGCAAATGCTGGGTTGTACCTTAAGGCCACGGCCGATTCCCAACCCCTAGGCCATTCCTACCCTGTCGTTGCCCTAAAATCTATCTGTGCTGGTGTGACGTTAAGCAAATTGAAAAAAAAAACCGATAAATACCTCTTCCAATTTCTGAAAAGTTCACTGTTGTCACTGAGGGGGCAAAAAATGGGAATATGCATGCAGTCATAGTCAATTGCATCCACGATGTGTGGAAACCTGTCAACGTGAAGAATATCCTTTTATTTTCCGAACAATCACCATCATTTGCAGGCGTACCTCCCTCTTAGCCTCAACCAGTGCTTTAATAACGCAATGAAAGATACGGCCAGCAGTTGTGTGGTAAACGTTAATTAGATCACTGGCAACTGTACTGAAATGTTCTGGTATGAAACACTCATAGGGCACACAGCAACTGTAATTTGAGAGATAGGGTACAACAAAATTAAGACAGGAATTCAGCTGTAAGTGATCTCCAAGCAGATTTAGAAGGAAAGTAAAGGATTCCTTCCTAAAACCAAAAACGTTCCTGAAACTCTCTGTGTGCACATTATACTGCTCTCGCCTTTCACGCACTGTAGGCCTACGCACTATTACATTTCGCGTCGTTTTCTGCGTCAAGATCATCAATATAATCTAAGTAATCCATAAACACGTTTGAAACATCTTTCCTCTCATCAAGTCTAAACTTAGCTTACTCCATGCATGACGTAAGAGTAAATTCTAACCTATATTCGTGCGTTACTTACTTCTTTAGTAATATACTACAAGATGGTGCTCTTCATTTTACTCTTGTAGTAATTTAGTCCAGGAGTACCTGAAAGGACTAAAATACTTCGGAAGTAATTTACTCTCGTATGGAAGTCGCCGAATGCTGACTTCAAGAGTAGTTTACTACGGAAGTAGAACTTACTCTTGGTTGGTGCACGCCACGTTGAGAGATGATCTCCGAATTCAAATTTAGGTTTATTGTAAATCACCAGATGGCATTAATGTCAAGTCGTGCTGATTCTGGATAGGTTTATCTTTCATTTTGAAAGCCTTTGAGAAACAAATGAAGATCATAGGCTATTATTTAGCTGTGAAAGTGGAATGTTGACATAATGAGGTTGTACTGAGCAAAATGGCAGCCAATGCAAATTGTTTTCTGAAACAGAAATAATAGACAACTGGTTGTTGAGTAATGAAAAAGACACTTTGATTTTTGTAAGTATCATGTTTTTGAGACAAATTGTATGTGGAAATATCTTTTTCTTTTAGAGCAGGTAAGTAAGTATTAAAAAATATTTAAAAAATCGTTTTTATGATTAATTCAAAATAATGACAATGACTTTTCTATTTTTATCAAAATTATGTAGAACTGTCTTTCAGCTTTATATTGATGTATGATAAGGTTAAGTTATGATTACAATATGTTTTCAGACATTGTTTACTTTTTTGAGATAAATTGTACGTGAAAATATATTTTTCTTTTAGAGCAGGAGAGTACCTTGAAGTATTAAATAATATTTATAAAATCCTTTTTATGAATAATTCAAAATAATGACAATGACTCTTTTATTTTTATCAAAATGATGTAGAACCGTCTTTCAGCTTTATATTGATGTATGATAAGGTTAAGTTATGATTACGATGTGTTTTCAGACATTGTTTACTTTTATTCTGTGCATTGTGGAAAATTACTGCAGCATATGACAGATAAACCTGAAGGAGTTCTAGGTATACTTTTTTCTTTCTAAAATATTCAAAGTTTTATGTATTAGTGGGACATTTTGCATCCGAATATGTGTTTAAATGTTTACATTAGGAATTTTGGTTACAAAATTACATCATATCCATCCATTCATTCTTCATCCTCATGTTTTGAATTCTGGTCAGTGGTGGATTATGGATTTTTAATTATCCTTACATTTCGTGCCATTAGGGGCCGATGACTAGATGTTAGGTCCCTTTGAACAACAAGCATCATCATCATCATCATCATCATCACCACCACAAAATTACACAAATAGGTCTACCAAGCAAGTGGTTGTGCGGTTTGGGTCATGCAGCTATGAGCATGCATTTGGGAGATAGTGGGTTTGAACCCCATTGTCGGTAGCCCTGAAGATGATTTTCCACGTTTTCCCATTTTAACACCAGGTAAATGCTGGAACTGTATTTTAATTAAGGCCATGGTCACTTCCTTCCCACTCCTAGGCTTTTCCTATCCTATCGTTACCATAAGACCTATCTGTGTCGGTGCGACGTTAATCAAATTGAAGAAAATTTATTTTCTTTGAACAGATACCTATACATAGCTAAGTGCAAGAGGGTTAAATGACAATGTCATTGTCTTGATATTCTTGAATGACAGTGCCTCAAATTATCTGTTGATATACTGATGCAATAGGGCACTCATGTCTCATCCTTCTTGTATGCACAACCCACAATATTCAAGTTCAGTGTAATAGAAAGCTTTGAACCTGTTGTGACTAAAATTAAAAACAGAAATTACTGGAGAAAATGTGCAAAAAGTTGATTAAGAAGATCTGGACATGACTGTGTGCAAAAAACAATATAACTGCAATGGTTTATGCATTAATCAGTGGAAAATAATCCAAGAGACAACCTAAACAACGATGGTCCGATACAATACACAGCACTATGAAGAGCGCAAATCCTCACAGGCCCAATCAAATGGAAACAGTGTAACATATTGGACCCTACCACAAGGAAGAACAGATGCTCATGAACAAAAATGGGAGAAAAGGAAAGAAAGTTAAATGGCAGTTACAAACAAGCAAGCTTGTAGTTTTATGTGACTGTTGACTGTTGATATTGTATGCATAGACATGAGACCTCCAGTCTGGTTGCTTGGCTGAACGCGACATTGTTAAACTCCAGGCTGTACCCCCCACGTGCTTTATTTCTAGCTTATTTCCAATGATGAGTATGGTATCATTTGAATTTCCAGACTGGCGGGCAAAAATATATCAAAAGACACGCAATAACAATAACATATTACATAAATTATAAACATATGCTAACCTGCTCATCAGTAATGTGACTTTGAGTTTTTTTTGCTATTTTCTTTACGTCGCACCGACACAGATAGGTCTTATGGTGACGATGGGACAGGAAAGGCCTAGGAATGGGAAGGAAGCAGCTGTGGCCTTAATTAAGGTACAGCCCCAGCATTTGCCTGGTGTGAAAAGGGAAACCACGGAAAACCATCTTCAGGGCTGCCGACAGTGGGATTCGAACCTGCTATCTTCCGGATGTGTGCTCACAGCTGCACGCTCCAAACCACACGGCCAACTCGCACGGTGTGACTTTGAGTAGTAGTCACCCCATTCATTTGCATTTCTCAGTGCATTATCATTAATTATGTTATCAGCATCACTATCTTCACTGGAAGTTATAGCAAACTCATCCTCTGTATTACTCTCACACTCTGAATTACTTTCCCCACCATTATTAATGAGAAAATTAGCTACTTCTGTGTCACCAACAACTCTGCCAGAACCTGCCATGTTTACAAACAAACTTGAAACTTGTGTGCAAAGTAAAAAAAAATATAACTGACTGCGAATATATGTGTCACCTCTTTGGAATAATAGATAGCTCGAAGTATAGCCGAAAGTTGCCTCTTCCTGCCATCTTATGGTAAAGCTAATAACTATTATGAAATCCACATAGCATGCGCTTCAAATGGCATCGCACACTATTACACCATAGCAGACCAGTGGGCACATCGTTGCATCACACATGCTGGGGGGGGGGGGGGGTACGTTCACAGGACTTTGGGGTTCCATTCTTACATGGGCTGGTGATTTGAAGTCATCTGGTCAATACCTTTAGCTCAGATGCTTAGTGATTGTGTATGCCATAATACTAACCTTCATTTACAAACAACACATCACACTACAACCACCACAGAAATACGTAATAATGAATGTTTCCTTCAACATGGGATTGGCATCAGGAAAGGCATCCAGCTGTATAACTGGGCCAATCGCTAGGAGGAAGAAGAATAAGTAAAAAAAGGAAAAGAAGTCACGGGACTTCCCATTTTACAAGGAATCTGAACTACAGGAAGATAACATTTCATTTCAAAAATTCTGCATGGACAGGCTGGCAATTCAACTGCAACTACCTTGGTGAAAAATCAGTGATAGTATTGTGCAACATCATATCCCCAAACAGTTACAGTATGGTAATTTGTGCTCATAATTCATTCTTATTGAAACCACACCACCGGGTGAGTTGGCCATGCGGTTATAGGTGCGCAGCTGTGAGCTTGTATCCGGGAGATAGTGGGTTCGAATCCCACTGTAGGCAGCCCTGAAAATGGTTTTCCGTGGTTTCCCATTTTCACACCAGGCAAATGCTGGGGCTGTACCTTAATTGAGGCCACGGCCGCTTCCTTCCAACTCCTAGGCCTTTCCTATTCCATCATCACCATAAGACCCATCTGTGTCGGTGCGACGTAAAGCAACTAGCAAAAAAAAAAAACACACCTTAATCCATTGCTTCCAATTCAGGAAAAATGCATGTACTCACAAGTGAATCCTCCATTTTTAAGTTTCTGCATACAGCCTCTATGGGTACATCTTCAGATGCTCTGCTTTCTCCTTCTGTTCCTTTTTCAAGCACTGGATTGAACATTGGTTTTATTTCATCTTGCTCCTGCAGAAAAGCAAAGGTAACCCCGTGTGTTCAGATAGAAAGAAAAAACCCACAGTTATGGCCCTTCAGGCAACTAACTCAATGCTGAAAACATCCTAGGGATATGAGCTAAGAATTTTTGGTAAATGAAAATGAAAACCTACAACCTGTTTTCCAGTCATTGACCGGGTCAGGGATGGAATGAATGAAGCAGATATAGGCTATTAGTACGATGGGGTTGCCACTCCCAAAGTGATTTATTAATGACTGATAGATGCTATGAAATGAGAATGGAGAGTGTTGCTGGAATGAACGATGACAGGGAAAACCAGAGTACCCGGAGAAAAACCTGTCCCGCCTCCGCTTTGTCCAGCACAAATCTCACATGGAGAGACCGGGATTTGAACCACGGTACCCAGTGGTGAGAGGCCGATGCGCTGCCGTCTGAGCCACGGAGGCTTTTGGTAAATAAAATATAATAAATAAAATATAATGAAATATGAGAATATATTCTTTATTTATTCCTAAAGAATTATAATCCTTTTCTTAATCATTGTTATCTGGTCGAATAGAATAGCAGTTTGCCTCTTTCTACTAGTATGAGCGCTAATGTGAGTCAATGCAGAGTTTCACTTAAGCACCACTACTAGCGCTAATGTGAGTAAATGCAGAGTTTCATTTAAGCCCTTATAACTACATTTGGTGTAGACATTTTTCAAACAATCGAAAAACGCCTGAGGGTATTAAACCAAGGAACATATTACAGAATGAATTATGTACATAGGTTAATTTGGCTAGGATTTTAATAAAAAAAGAAAACGAGTAAAGAAACAAGTGATTATAGGCTGTTTTTTCAGAAATGCATTTAGGCTGCAAGACATTTTTGAAATTTGTAATTTTAGTTTGATAGAGCTATCTAGGACTCACAATTTTGAAACTTTCTGTGCCCTTTGGTCCTTCAACTTTCGGAACAATTGAGGAAATTGTTTAATTTTATGTTTTTCGTAGTATGGGGACCCCTACTTTGCCTGCTAAGATATGTTTTCAACATCAAAAAGGTGTTAGATGTGATCTAGGTACACATCATACATACGAATAAAACCTACAGTAATTTACATGGCCATTTAAAACAGACTACTGCATAAAGAGAGCATTCAAATTATTTATTTTAAGTTACTAATTTATATACAACCTGTGACAATAAAGTTCAGTGAATAAAGTCAGATGGATGATACAGCAACACTGGCGACACACAACGCTGCACCTGCGTAGCAGCGGGTTTTGACAACCTGCTCCCAACATTGTTCAGTTGAGCGTTGTGTGTGTGCCGTGTGACACAGTGTATGTTTAGTGCGTTGGTTGTGAACTGTGAACAGGAACAGGAACCACCAAAAGATCAATGTACAATTTTG
Source organism: Anabrus simplex (assembly GCF_040414725.1). Classification (NCBI taxonomy): domain Eukaryota; kingdom Metazoa; phylum Arthropoda; class Insecta; order Orthoptera; family Tettigoniidae; genus Anabrus; species Anabrus simplex. Next base: position 52,402,012 of record NC_090273.1, on the reverse strand, counting down.
TTTTAAGCTTGGCAAGACACCGAAAGAAATGCATGCAATGCTGGTACATGTTTATGAAGATCAAGCACTGTCCTTAAAGTGTGTGTACGAGTGGTTCGCCCGTTTTCGAGGAGTTCGGGAAAATGTTTCTGACAACCTCCCGTAGCAGAAGACCAGCGACCGCTGTCAGTGACGAAAACATTGAGAAGGTGAGGACATTAATCACAAATGATTGGCGATTAACTGTGCGCATGACAGTGGATGAACTGCAGATTAACCGTGAATCTGTGCGACAAATCATTACCCAGAAGTTAGGGTAGAGGAAAATATATTCTTGTCTTGTGCCACATCACTTGACTGACGATCAGAAGCAGGCACGTTTAAAGGCTTCGCAGGATTTTGTAGAAAAGGCGCTTGTGACACCAAATTTCTTGAGCTGTATTGTCACTGAGGATGAAACCTGGTGTCTCAGGTACGATCCTGAAATGAAACGGCAAAGCATGGAAGGCATTCTTCGGGATTTCCTCATTGGAAAAAGGTCAGAGCTGAAAAGTCATGCATCAAACTCGCTTTGAAAGGAAAGAGATTTCACGATATTCCTGACATCCAACAAAACATGATGAGGCTTTTGAACACCATCCCAAAGGAATCCTTCTTGCAAAGTTTCCAGGACATGTATCGCCGATCTCAGCAGTGCATAGTTATGGGAGGGGCTATTTCGAAGGACAGTAAGGTCGGTCACAGGTTGTATATAAGAGATTTCAGATGTCTGGCTCCTTGGCTGAATGGTCAGAATCACAGCCTCTAGTTCAGAGGGTCCTGTGTTCTATGCCCATCCAAGCCAAGGATTTTATCTGCATCCCATTAATTTCTCTGGATCAAGGATTGGGTGTGCAAGTTTGTCTCTTCAGACACACCCAACAGCTCTCTCTATGGATCGGTGGTAGGGTGCTGACCGACAGACCCCAAGATTGCACGTTCAAACCTGGTAGAGGTAGTCAGATTTTTGAAGGGTGGAAAAAAAAATCTATTCAACACTCCATGTTGTATGATGTTGGAATATAAAAGATCTTTGGTGATGCATATGGCATTCACCCAAAAATATTACTTAAAAACACAGCATAGGTTGCATGAGGGCTCTGTGTTAATCTGTCACTTGGTAGAGTAAAATAGAACATCAAAATTGATGAACAGGCAGAGTAGATTGCATCATATTAAAATGCCTGCATATGGTAGCTGATGTTATTTGTTTATTATAATTATTAACACATACAACACATTGCTCTAACCAACTACAACAGAAATGTACATTAGTGTATACTTCCCTTTACATAGGGTTGGCCTCGGGAAAGGAATCCTGCCATAAAACAGGGTCATGTCTACAAGTTCAACACAGATCAGATCTGTGACACCCCCTGTGGGTGGGGGATGCAGATGAAGAATACACCCACGCTATCCCCTGCCTGTTGTAAGGATGTGACTAAAAAGGGGCAACCAAGAGATGATGGAATAGAACCTTAAGACTACTTGTGACTAGTACCACCATGTGGGGAACGCCATGGGTCTATGTTACCTACGAGCAGTACCATTACGTGAGGAACACCAAAAGTCTGAATGCTGTATGTGATTAATACCATCGTGCGCATCCCACTGAGACAGGGGAGCGGGTGCTTGGCTACAAAGGCTAGTGTCTAGCGGGAATAGGTGCCAAGCGCTGCGCTCGAATTGGTTGGTTCCACTGTGTTCAGAATCGGTCTGTGTTACCTATGAGTAGTACAAATATGTAAGGAACACCATGGGTCTGTGTTGCCTCTGGGTGGTACCATAATGTGTGATATACACTGTGGGTCTTAGTTGCCTGTGATTATTACCACTGTCAAAAGGCAAAATTAAATTAAGCTTCTGTACTGATATGAACATTTCTTGTTTGTGAGCAATTAAGTTGGTTATTGTAAACATGATAATAATCTTCTGGGCTTTATCCGTGTCAAGAAAACAAAGTGAAATTTTTTACGTTTCGCAGAGAACTTTTGTCCGCGCCTTCAGAAGACAATCTTGTCTGATCACGAGCAAGACTTCTCTAATTATAAGTCATGCTCGTGATCAGACAAGATTTTCTTCTGAAGATCCAGGCCGAAGTTCTCTGTGAAACATAAAGAATTTCACCTTGTCTTCTGACATGGCGAAAGCCTAAAAGCTTATTATCCTATCTACAATAAATTATGGGCCTTGAAAGCATCAATCTAAAATAAGTTGGTTATTACAGAAACTGCAAAACATATTTCTTACAGTAGAAGAGCTATGTCATTTTCAAACATACATTGTGACAATGAAGGCTGAGAGTGTAGGGGCAGCAGCTGAAGGCTACCATGCTGGCGAAAGGTGTCAATGCCAGTGTAGTGGCAATGTGTGTAGGCCCAGTGGCGAGTGAAATGATACCCCTGGCAAATTCTTGAGGCTCACTGTAAGGAAGCTTTCTAGAAGAAGCTTGGCTAACAATAAAGGAGACACCCAGAATAATCTGGAAGTGGAAACAGCAAGAATCTGTCTCTGGCCTATATAAAAAACAAAGCCAGCGAGAAGAGAGTCTGTCTTGGGTCAACTGCGAGTGACTAATGAGACGGTTGTGAGTCACTATGTCTACAAGTACGATGGTGCTGGCTTGCAAAGTGAACTGCTCTAGAAATAACTGTGCACTGTGAGAGACTGTACTAGAGAGCAGGAATTCAATGTACCAGAGAGCTGCATGCTCCTTCATATTTGTAAACACAAACTTTATGAAGTGGGAAACTCAAACTTGAGTGAACCTGTAAATAACTATAAATAGTAGTTCGATAAATTTAGTCAAAAGAAAAACATGCTATCTCTCTGAGAAGTGATTTTATTTTCAAGGACCCTGTTAACTTACCACAGTACTTATTTACAGATGAGACAGCTTACAAAAACCAAACCAAACCCCATGATGCTTCAGCTCTGACAGGCCTTGGCATACCAAGAGACCACTGCTCAGACTGAAGGCCTGCAGATTATTAGAAGACACAGGGTCAGAGCAACAAATCCTTTTGGCGAGGAACCTTAGGTTCCTAGATCAGGCCTGCTATCTCACTGTCAGATAGCCCCCTTAGTTGTTCTCAAACAGGTTGAGGAGGACCTTGAACCAGCCCTCAGATTCTGGCAAAATTCCATGACCTGTCCAATAATCGAACCTGGGGCCTCTGGATAAGAGGCAGGCATTCATCTCCTAGACTGCAGGGTGGGTGAAACACTTTATAGCCCCCACAAAATATCTTACCTCATCATGTGGTTCTTCTTTCACCTTAGTGTACAAGAAGCCTTCTGACTGTAAATCATTTGGTGTCCAGAGATCTAGGTTTGGTTGCATTTCATCCATTTCTCCAGATATTTCATTTTCTACCTGATTTTCATTCTCATATTCAGTAGTAGATATTGACTGAAATTCAGTGCATGTCTAGAAATATTAAAAAAAGTAAATATCCTTATTAGACAATGGAACAAATAATTCTTTGTTCATATAAGAGACAAGTGACATTCTTTTCATTCCACACACACGCATGCACGCATGCACACACACACTATTAAAAGGGAGTAAAAGTGTATTTTAAAAATTAATAATAATTAATTAATAAAAATATTTTGAGCATGTGCGAGACAAGAGCTACAGTACTGTATTTTGCATTTGTTGATTTTGAAAAAAAAAAAACTTCTAACAGTGTAAGTCAAGCAGTCTGGAGAGTGATGTACAGTTATGGGCTTCCAATGAAAATCATTAACATGTGAAAATGTTGTACAGATATGACACCTGTCAAGTGGAATTGGTGGCATTGGGAGGTCTTGGAACACTCTCCGTATTCATCAGACATGAGTCCTTGTGACTTTGACCTGTTTCCGAATTTGAAGGAACCCCTTTGAGGCCATTGATTTCCTGACATGGCATCTGTACTCCATGCAGTAAGATGCTCCATGTCCGGCCCTGCGGTGTAGGGGGCAATGCGTCCACCTGTCACCCCGCAGCCCCGGGTTCGATTCCCGGCCGGGTCAGGAGGTTTTAATTGTAAATGATTAATATCCCTGGCATGGGGACTGAGTGTTTGTGTCGTCCTTAACATTCCTTTCTTCACATTCAACACTTTACACTTCCACAATTTCCAAATACACGCAGATTCATAACATACGGTGCAAGTAGTGGCAAAAGATCTTTCTACGTTGATGCCCTGAACAAATAGCATAAAAAAAAAAAGAATCGCCAATGGACCCAAACATTCGGCAAAAGGTAATAGACTACTTCTCTTATCCTCCAGAGCCGAGTCATTATTCTTTGTAAGCTATTCTCCTCCATTTGTCTCACACAATCCGAACACCCAAACCAGTTTCAGTTTATATGTATGTATATGGCAGAAGTAGTCCGATTTTTGAAGGGCAGAAAAGGTTCATTCGACACAGTATCATATGATTTACAAACCTCATTGTTGAGTATCCATACTGACAATACTCAATTAAAATTGAGAGAATTCCATCTTTCAATACATATACCAAGCAGAATGACCACACAGGTTTTTTTTCAAGCTGCTTTACGTCGCATCGACACAGCTAGGTCTTATGGCGACGATGGTATAGGAAAGGGCTAAGAGTGGGAAGGCAGCGTCCGTGGCCTTAATTAAGATACAGCCCCAGCATTTGCCTGGTGTGAAAATGGGAAACCACGGAAAACCATCTTCAGGGCTGCCGACAGTGGGGTTCGAACCCATTATCTCCCGAATACTGGATACTGGCTGCACTTAAGCGACTGCAGCTATCAAGCTCGGTGACCACATATGTTAACTGCTATGGTTATGAAGCTAAGCTCTGCATTCGGGAGACAAGTGGATTCAGATCCCATCGTCAGCTGTCCTGAGAATGGTTTTCTGTAGTTTTTCATTCTTACACTTCCAGACAAATGCCGGGGTAGTTATTATTCATACGCCACAGCCAATTCCTTCCACTTCTTTATCCAATGTCATTAATCATTCATTTCACCTTCATTAGGTCCTCAAAAGAGACCGGCATTAGGAAGGGCATCCAGCTGTAAAAACATACCATATAAATTCATCTCACATCATCCCCAACACTGAATAAAGAGACAGAACCAAGAGATAGATATACATATGTATTATATGGTGTATGTCGGCATGTAAGAGTCGTTTCAGAAGACTAATGAGTCTATTTCCCCACCAGCCATCCCACCATGTACCAGCTGGCGGATAGGAACTGCTAAGGTCGATCAAATATAAATGGGATTTTTGTTTCTGAACATCAACATTTGGTAGGACTGGCCGTGCTTCTGCTATGCTTAGGCGGGACCGTTAGGTGTGGGGAGAGCATGCTGTTAGATATTTCCCTCCGTTTCGTCAGTAATGTCAACGATGTCGGAGCAACAGGTGCACCCGTCCACTGTGCAACGCATAATTATAAAATTTCTTGCTTGTAAAGGTGTTACAGCAACAGAAATTTGCCAGAGATTGATTGCATAGTTTGGTGATCAAACATTGCCAAGGATGCTTGTGCGGGACTAATGAAAGCCAAAATTCCACTGTCAGCTGGCAATATTGCAACTATTTATTTCGATTGGCGAGGCATTTTGTGATTCATTTTTTTGCATAAGCAACGCACAATCAATGCTGCTTATTACTGCGAACTGTTGAACAAGGCAAGGGTTGCATATAGCCGCAAAATACAAGACCAACTGATTCGACAATGTGTGGCCACATACTGCAGCTGTAACTGTCTCCAAGCTACAGGAAATGCATTGGACTACACTTGATCATCCTCCTTACAGCCCAGACTTATCGCCCTGCGATTTCCATTTGTTCGGACCGCTTAAATAAGCTCTAGAAGGGCAACGATTTGAAGATGACGAGAGTGTGGAAGACTTCGTGCGCAACTCGCTGGTGACACGAGCTGTTCTTTTTACGATGAGGGCATCAGAAAGCTGCCCTAGTGATGGGCAACGCTCTCGCTCGAGACTCTCGAGACTGACGTCGCAGATCTCGAGACTCTCGCGAGAATCTCGAGACCGATCCTCCTGTAGTGCAAGCCGTGCGACGTACCAGTAACTACGACTGTAAACTTGATAGTATATCATTGACAGTTATTGCGTGAAATAACGTTCTCATATGAAAACGTGTGAGCCAATACTTTTTGTCAAAAGTCAGGGAAAGTACTGCATGTTCAACTATGAACCCCTTAATACCACTAATGAAAGTGAAAACCGGATATCAGTATCTTATACTGTTCACGGCTCATTTGAGGTGGACATCTTAGCTGAATAACCCTGCATAATTTGTGAATAACTGTAGGATGTACATCTATTTGGATACTAGAGGCGTGCATTATTCGAACTTGACACGGGGAAAGATGTGCTTTGCTACATATGCAACCCCCGTTACACATGCGTGGAACGTGTAATCTAAAATGTCCGACTTTGCTCCAATTCTTTCAATAGGGGTGATGGGCAACGCTCTCGAGACCGATTCTCATGTGCTGCGAGCTGTGCGACGCGACGTCCCAGTAACTACGAGTGTAAGCATGATAGTTATCATCAATAGTTCTCATATGGAAACGTGTGTGACGATAAATTTTGTCAAAAGCTTAGGAAAACACTACATGTTGAACTATGAGTTCCTTAATAGCATTAACGAAAGTGAAGACAGAATTATAGTAGGGCCTATCTTAAACTGTTCACGAGTTATTTCAGGTGGAATTCTTAGTTGAATAACCCGTATAATTTGTTAATAACTGTTATTAGGATGTAAACCTACCTGGATGCCTCACAATAGTTGTCGGCAGGGTAGCTTCTTGTGATTCAGACCGGACCGGAGGTGTTCTGTGACGATTCCTCTTCATTGATATTATGCGTTTGTAAGTGCCGGATCATCCCAAAGGTATTACTGCCGACGTATTTTACTTCTCATGGACCAGAAACACAGCGGGCTGTGCTATGTGACATCTCTTCAAAATAACCGACATCCACGACATGCGTTGCGTTTCGGACATCGTCTACAAGTTGTTGCGTAAAACTAGTTCAATTTCACATTGCACCGTCACATATCGAAGTACCTAATTGTGACGGGAATACTCTATAGCATTGTAAGGAATTATTTCCTTCGTCGTCCGACTCGTTGGCTGAACGGTCAGCGTACTGGCCTTCGGTTCAGAGGGTCCCGGGTTTGATTCCCGGCCGGGGCGGGGGTTTTATACTTAATTGGTTCATTCCAATGGCACGGGGGCTGGGTGTATGTGTTGTCTTCATCATCATTTCATCCTCATCACGACGCGCAGGTCGCCTACAGGAGTCAATTAGAAAGACCTGCACCTGGCGAGCCGAACCCGTCCTGGGATATCCCGGCACTAAAAACCATACGACATTTCATTTCCTTCGTCACCAAAATATCGATAAGCACAAGCAGTGGTCATATGTTATTGAATGTGGGGTCTGATCAGTAGCGTCGATTGGGAATTAAAAGTGGGGGGGGGGGGGGGCAAAATGTACAGACAACAAAAAGTACATGGGTTAGTGGGATATAGCGGGCGGGGAGGAGGGGAGGAAGACGGCGTGGTGTATGCATATAAACTGAAAAAAAAAAAAAATTCCTCCAAAGTGGGAATTATTTATGCTCTCTGAGCTAATTTCCACAGAGGTAAATGTTTTACCAACTTAAGTGTGGCAATAATTTGAGATTCTGATTCAATAATAGACTATACAATAAAAATTTCACCAAAGAACAATATATACATCTATTACAATTAAATAAAAGTACGGCGTGATTATACAATTAAAATCATTTTGTATTTGACTAGGCCTATACACTGAGAAACTAATAGACAGTAAAGAGACTGCTAGACGGACGAATGTGCGCGGCAAGTCGTTGAATCGTACTTCAGTATCCATGACGTTGGCAAAAAATTTATACCCTTGGTACCCTTTCTCAGAGCATATGCAAAGTCCTCACTACTGTACTTGCTGTGGCGCTATGCAAATCAGTTAGCCGTGACGAGCGACATTTTGTGCGTATTTCCGCTAATAATAATTAAATAAAGTAAATAATTAGCTGATAAGAAAACAGGGCTTGTTCAAAGTGCTTTTATAAAAAAATTACTCCTATATTCCTAGTTTCAGACGGCTAAAATGGAATAATTTTTTCTCCACAAAGTGCGGGGGGGGGGGGAGTAACTGCCCCCCCCCTCGACCCCCTTTGTCGCCGCTACTGGGTCTGATAAAAATGTGCACTTATCTGTCGAAAGAATTTGAGCAAACCGGAGCATTTTAAATTACACATTCCACTCATGCGTAATGGTGGTTGCATATGCAGCGAGGCGCAGCTTGCCTCGTCTCGAGTTTGAATAATGCACGCCTCTAGTATCCAGTTACGTACGTGTACCTACAGTAGCCGTAAGGTTCTGTACGTAAACCACTCATTCGTGTACCTACCAGTGCATAAAATGCCAGAATGCGTATCCTTTATAATTATGTTATACCGCGTCAAAATAGACCTTGGTAGAAATGAACGCCCTAGTCGCTTGTTGACACGTATTTACGAAATGGAGAAGGCCCGTGGTTGGCTATTTGCATACTCGGCACAAACAACATTCAGCTCCGACAACCTCTAGGCCTACGACACGCTGCTCACCGCACAATGCGGGGACAACGCTCTCGAGATCTCTCGAAATTTCTCGCGAGAAATAGTGCCTGCGCTAGTCTCGAGAAATCCCGAGAAATCTCGAGACATAGTCTCACACTGCTCATCACTCAGCTGCCGATATGCAGGGACAAATACATTTCCAAAGCAGGAAACTACGTGGAAAAATACAACGTAATTGCCTTGTTTTCAATAAATATAAATAAGAAATAAAATTCTGTTTATATTTGATCCCCCCTCATACAATTAATGCATTCCACAATGCTTATATTAGGCTATTTTTGCCCAGTTTAAACTGTTGAAAGCATTGGAGACCCCCATAAAGTTTGTTCCATTATCTCAATATACAACGGCTGGTTTACCTTGTTAGGCTGAAAACGTGTAAAAGGTTTGCAGAAACTGTCCAGAGGATAAGGAATATACTACAGTTGAAACTGGTTATAACGACTGCAAACGGACCCCCAATCAAAGGACATTATACGTGATAGTCGCACAAACCGGTCCTTCTTTCTTATTCCTAAAAATATAATATCTCTTATACCTGTAAGTTTTAGGCTGCGCACTTATGTGGTTAGTTAACAGATTAAATTTACAACTTCAAAAAACATATAAGTATTGTATTTGCAATGCAGTATTTGTAGAGTAGGACTGAGATTACTGGCAAAAATGAGTGCAACTGGACTACACAAAAGAGTAGATTGAATGGGATGCTATATTTCTAGAAAACAGATCTCAGAGAATCAGAGTAGGTGAAGCTTTAACTGACCCTGTAATAATTAAGAGGGGAATTCCTCAAGGCAGTATTATTGGACCTTTATATTTTCTTATTAATATAAATGATATGAGTAAAGAATTGGAATCAGAGATGAGGATCATTGCAGATGATGTTATTCTGCATAGAGTAATAAATAACTTACAAGATTGTGAGTAACTGCAAAATGACTTTGATAATGTTGCGAGATGGACAGCAGGCAATGGTATGATGATGAATGGGGTTAAAAGTCAGGTTGTGAGTTTCATTAATAGGAAAAGTCCACTCAGTTTTAATTACTGAGTTGATGGGGTGCAAGTTCCTTATGCAGATCAGTGTATATACCTACGTGTTAATATAAGGAAAGATCTTCATTGGGGTAATCACATAAATGGGATTGTAAATAAAGATCTCTGCACATGGTCATGAGAGTATTTAGAGGCTGTAGTAATGATGTAAAGGAGAGGGCATATAAGTCTCTGGCAAGACCCCAACTAGAGTATGGTTCCAGTGTATGGGACCCTCACCAGGATTATTTGATTCAAGAACTGGAAAAAATCCAAAGAAAAACAGCTCGACTTGTTCTGGGTGATTTCCGACAAAAGAGTAGTTTTACAGAAATGTTTCAAAGTTTGAACTGGGAAGACTTGGGGGAAAGAAGATGAGCTTCTTGACTAAGTGGTATGTTCCAAGCTGTCAGCAGAGAGATGGCATGGAATGAGATTAGTAGACAAATAGGTTTGAGTGGCATCTACTTTTAAAGACTAGGAAAACAAAGGATAGGGAATCTGCCACTGGGTGACTGCCCTAAATGCAGATCAGTATTGATTGATTGATTGATTGAAATATCTCTTTTAATGTTTACACTGCAATTACAGTGATAATAAGTCAGCAAAATATAAAATAGTTAGTGAGGAAAGAAGTAGCAACAATGTAAATTGATCAATAATGTTGCACACAGTCCTGGCTAATAAATGAGATGTTCTCTCTGTCATTCCAAATTATAGAAATCATTGAGTGTGATACACCAAATTTCTTTGCGATGCTGACGTCTGTTTCCCGTCTGTAATCACCTTACTATGTGAGACTTTTCCTCCATATTAAACACTTTCCCTTTCATTTGCAACATCTTCACAGTGATATTTGCCTTGATTATTTAACAGACAGCCTCACTGGAAATCTACTTAAATAAGAGTTTGAGAATAAGATTTACACTGTTGTGAACGATCTCCATACCCATAATAAAAATCAGCATTGGACGTTAGCATTGATACATTTCTCCAAAAATGTAACAAAAATACGCTGTTTTATATTATACTAGCAAGGTACACATGCTTCGCTACAGCTTTAAACTGAAAGTTTTTGTTCAGAGTTTTACATTTTGGAGAGTCCACTGTTGGCTGAGCCTGTAAAATACACGCTCAGTTTGTACGTCACATGATTATGGGGGGAATTATTATTTTTTCATCTAACACTCATTTGAAACCTGTACAGAAGAACTGAAATATTTAAAACCCTACATTATTTAACATCTATGACACAAAAGCAATCAACCTGTGAAATTTTGATTTTGTACATTGAACAATAATGGAGGAATGAATGCTTCTTTTTAGGGGATGAATGTTTTTAGATATTTATTAACATCTAGGATATATTTATTTATTAATTTATTTTCCGTGTCCAGATATACTGCTAAATAATGCTTTACCAATATTTGGCTACAAGGACAGCTTTATCATTGGCCTGGAAAACATCTTCCTATGTGCATGGTGATGGTAAATACTGGCAAACCAGGCATTCTTCATCCTTTAGTAGTCCACAATGACAGGTCATGTATCTTTGGTACATATCTCCACCTAACTACGTTAGACCTGCACTTTGAAACACCTGTCTGCAGTCGACTGAGGATCTTCTAGACGGGATACGGAGGACGATAACTTGCTGAAGGTTCTTCCTTTAAACTAAGGGATGAATTACATACTTGCTGTTGTCACAGTTCATGCCTTCATTTTTCTGGCGTATCAACAAGTGGTATGGTTGTTCTTAAAAACTCTTCCTTGACCTAAGTCTAACGGGTTGCATTTGATGGCCATAAAGATGGTGATGTGGATGTAGAAGACCGCCCTTAATGTAAAATTTTAAGTTTGTGCCTGAAATGGTTTCAGAATATTGGATATTGTGTTTCTAAGAGTCAACCATGATCTAAACCACTTAGGAGAGAAATATTTTGAAGTATACAATATTTTACACCTAGGACATAAAAGAAGAATCTCCTCATAAAATTACAAATTTAGACATCAAACGGTTTTGGACAGATGAATAATTTGGTTTCTGGAGCTAGCCCCATTTAACACTTCAGGAGCAGAACATTTAAAAATATTTCCTATTTCACACCTCTGATTTAAAGTGTAACCCTCTATTTGGAATTTTGTCTTTGTACGTTAAAACCATTTCAGAGGAAGGAATGAATATATTTGTTTTCTAATCTTAACCCCCATTTAAATCTCTGAGGGGTTAGATTTGTTTCAAACCTTCTGTTATTTAACACCTAGGATATATTTTGAAATTTGAACTTAGTAATTCAAATGGTTTCATTTAAATGCACATTTTTCTCATCATACCTCACTCCCCAGTCAGAACCCCTTAGGAGTGTATTGTTTTAAGATCACTTGTTATTTAAAATCTAAGATGGAATTTTATGTTTATAGAGGGCAGCACAGATCTCTGAAAAAAATCAAGATGAAACCTCCATTATTATTTAGGCCTAGTATATGTATTAATCTTGTGGAATTTTATTAGTAATTTGAGAGGTTCAAATCTTTAAAAATTATTTTCAGCGTGCACAAGAATACATAAGTACCATTAATGGTATACAGTCTCAAAAAAAATGTTCCTCCAGTCATGTACTATGTTCAAAATTATTTCAGTTAAACCCTGAGTTTTACAAATAATATTTTGGCAATAAAGAAGAGAAATCAGAAATTTGGTCAAATACCTTGGCTGTTGTGAAGACTTTTAGTTTTAGAACTTGAACAACTTCTACATGGTCCCAATCCTTATACACATGAAATATTTTGAATTTATCATATTTGACACCTACAACATCAGAAGTTTTGCAAAAAATGTAAATTCATACATCAAATGGTTTGGAGGGATGAATAATTTTGTCATAAATCTTCACACACCAGCCAAAATTCCTTAGGAGTTTATTGTTATAAGACCTGTTATTGTGTAAAATCTAAAATATATAGGAGCAACCATCATGTTAAATTTTAACATTCCGTGTCAAAAGGGTAATATTTATGTCATCAGAACTCACCTTAAGTTAAAACCCATGAAGGGTGTGTTGTTTTTAAGACCACTTCTTAGGTACAATGTACAGGAGCAATCATCGTGTGAAGTTTCAACCTTATAGTCAAATGGTTTTGGAGAAATTAATATTTTTGTCATCAGGCCCCAAACCTCAGTCAAAACCAACTAGGAATATATTGTTTCAAGACCACTTGTTATTTGAAATCTAACTTAAGATATATAGCAGCAACAATCATACAAAATTTCAACTTTGTTTGTCAAATGGTTTGTGAGAAATAAATATGTTTGTAATTGGACATCACCTCTCAGTCAAAACTCCTCAGGGGTGAATTGTTTGAAGACCACTTCTTATTTAAAACCTAAGACTTTTGGAGAAAACATCATGTGAAAAATCAACCTAGTATGACAAGCAATTTCAGAGAAATGGATATTTTTGTCATCGGGCCTTTAACCCACCTCCAGTCAAATTTTCTTATGGTTGTATTGTTATATTGTGATTTTGATGTTAGAGTATAGTCCTACATACTAACTTCTTTTTTATGTTCATTTTACTACTTGCTGTTATTATTATTATTATTATTATTATTATTATTATTATTATTATTATTATTATTATTATTTAGGCCATACTGTCTGCGAGCATTCTTTCTTTTCAGATGTGATGCTTCTTGTTTCTATCCATTCCAGATGTTGTCAACCATCTTGGCTTGTACAGAGTATTGGACAACTATCTGTATAAATTGATACAGGAGCTAGAGAACATCAAGGCAACTTATTTCAGATAGGAATGTACGTCCACTGAAGTCAGGCAATGGTTCTATAGGATGCTTTTCAAACCGTTAGTTCAGGAGGAGATAAAGATAGAAGCTGTATAATTTATTTATTGCAGAATTTGCTGGAAGGTTCAACCACCAGCATCAATGCATGCATTAGAGCATTGAAGCAGGAATTGTCATACACATACAAAAATTCCTACAGTATCATGAAGGGGTTCCATTGGCTACAGCAACTATTGTGACAAGGTCTGGTTTAATGGGTGTCTCCTAAATAAGCTGCTTGAAATGCCTCCAGAGGAAGAAATTAAGGCACGTGAGGTAGTCAACAGCACTTGAAATAGCTTTGTGAACATCCTCTAGTACAACACATAACTTTGTGGACACACATTCCTATATCAAATAAGTTTGTCTCTAGCACTTGATTAATTGTGCAGCACCAAACAACGTAAAGATTACCAGGGCTGGAAATTCACTTCACCACTACATTTTATACCTATATAAATCTTCGCACAACCACTTCCCATCAGGATCTGTTTTCTTCTTCTAATCAGGCCATTTCTTGGATTTACACTAAAGAAATTCAAGACCTGAAAGCCTTCTTAATGATCAAGAATTAATCAATGAATGCTTAATCTCATTCACTTTGGTTTAATGATCAAGAATTAATCAATGAATGCTTAATCTCATTCACTTTGGATGACAAGGCAGGCTCTTATATTTTTGCTTGTAGGTTGGCTACGCCTGTATTACCTCCTATATTTAAGGTTCTGTCAATAGTTGAGGAATATAGCAGTCCTATTCTCATGCTTGTTACTGCCTCAACCACTATACTTTGTTTATTTTAAATCTTAGAGCTAACAGCAATATTCCCTAAGCTGCACACCCTTCTGTTCACTATGCCTTGAAATAGTGAATATGCAAGAAGAGGCTGTGAAAAGTTACCACATTATGCAGGGGACATCAGAGGAACAGACTGCCTGCAATCCACTGCTAAATTTAACAGTAAGGTGTAGCAGTGCAGGCGGGCATTAATTTTCGTTATGGTAGGCCTAAATACTAGCTTGAGTTAATAATGAATGAGACTGAAAACTAATGTAGATTTTACCTTTCATCAAAGCACCACTCAAACTGAGCTCGATAGCTGCAGTTGGTTAAGTGTGACCAGAATCCAATATTTGGGAGACAGTATGTTCAAATCCCACTGTCAGCAGCCCTGAAGAGGGTTTTCCTTGGCTTCTCATTTTCACGCCAGACAAATGCTGGGGCTGCACCTTAAATAAGACTGTGGCTGCCTCCTTCCCATTCCTAGGTCTTTCCTGTCCCATTGTCTCCTTAAGACAATACCAAAGATGGGGAGAAGAGAAGATAGGAATGAAAGGAAAGGTAGAAAGGGGTTGTCAAGGTGGACCTGGCCCATCTGTGCCTGTGCGATATAAGGCAAATTGTAAAAAAAAGACCTGCCAAAATGATGCCCATTATTCTCAATATAAATGTTAACTCGGTATAAAATATTCCTTATTGCTCATTGTATCTCATCTAAACTTTCATGTATCGGTCACCTGATTTCATTCTCCAGGGCTTAAGAGTATATGGACTGTTCTTGTACACTTTCTGTTTTAATGTTCTGCACAAATATAAATCACTAACAATTATATCAGGGAAATGAGGGACCAAACTTCATGACTAATTATTCGCTTATACAACACCTGTTCTCATGTGTGCATTAACTGATGAGCTGTATGGGCAGTGGTGATATACTGCTGGAAGTAGGCATACTAGTTTTCTTCCCCAGTCAACATTTCAAATAAATGGCTGCAGTATGTTTTGCAAAAATAGCAGGCAGTTTAATTTAGAGGGGCACAAGATTTAAATTCGGTTACTGGGTAATCAGTAGCCTTGGGTTAAGACAAATCACATTAACATGACTAAAAGCATAAGAAGAGTATGAAATGAGCTCACCATATATTCACGATCCTCATTTGGTTTGGATTTCATGACAGAATTATCACCATTTCCATCTAGAAGGAAAGTACAATTGCAATAAACAAATTATGCTAAGTACACAATGGATATTGAGTTAATTACATCATTTATCAGGAGAGCAATTGAAAACAGTTTAGCCCTTGTTAAAGAGAATATACTATTAAAAAACAACGATTAGGAAGTCATCTCTTACCTTTGAAATTATAGCAATCCAATAGTCCTTCTGAACGAGTTACAGCATTTTTCTGTAAAGCTGTCCGAACCTGATTTTTAATGTGTTCTATCGAAGAGTCTGGATATGCTATGCTACTGTTGCAATTATAACAATCTAACAATCGTTTTGAATGAGTTACAGCATGTTTCCTTAAAGCAGTGCGAACCTGGAAAGCTTTCCCACATTGATTGCAAGTATAAGGTCTCTCACCACTGTGAACCAACATATGACCTATAAGATGAGCGCGCTGCCTGAAACTTTTGCCACACTTGGAACATTTATGAGGCTTCTCGCCCGTATGAGTCAACTGATGAAGATTTAAGGTCCCTTTCTGTGTAAAGCTCTTGGAACATATAGAGCAGGTATAAGGTCCATTTCCAGAATGACACCTTGCGTGAATATCTAATGAAATTTTGTATGCAAATCCCTTATTACACACAGAGCAACAAAATGGTCTTGTCACAGAATGTGAAGCAAAATGTCTCATCAAATTCTCTTTTGTGCTGACAACTCTCTTACACACTGGGCATTTAAATACACTTTCTTTCGTGTGAATTTTTCTGTGTTCATCAGCATCAGTCTGATTGGCGAAAACTCGGCGACATATTGAACAAGAGAAAGTCTTTTGAGCAGGATGCAAAGCTACTACATGTGCTTTCAATGTTGTTCCACTGCAGAAGGACTTATTGCACAACGGACATTTCAGACGGCTGTTGCCGCTATGTGTCCTATAATGTTCATAAAGATCAACTTGACGTCGAAAGACCGCTACACACAAAAAGCAGGGATGTCGTTTCTGCCCTGGGTGACAACATACTATATGCGACTCTATATCTGATGGGTTATCAAACACTTCTTCACAGTAAGGACATTTACGCTGGTTCAAACTGATGGACGCCTTTAGTGAATCGGAAGGTGCAAGTTGATCATTCCTATAAAAGAAAATGCAACCAGTTTATTGAGCAATTGAGTGCAATTACATGAAATTGCAGATTTCTTCTGCATTAAAAGGAAAATAACATTGATCAGTGATGCTTACACAGATGAGAGATAAATCAGGAGGTGCTCTATGATTTTAGCCTTCAAAAAGCTATAATCCTTTTCAATTAAAAAGAAAGCATTTAAAAAATAACTCTATGTTACGTATAGCCCACAAAGGAACCTGACTTGTCTAAACAACTGCTGGGAAGTCAGATAGCCTGCAAATATCGGGTTATTCAAACTAACTCCCTGGTTGCAGGAAAGTATTCAGTGTATTAAACTCTCCACTCCAGTTGACTCCTGTAGCAGTCATGGTAGAGCCATGCCTCATAGCCAGTCAATTACTATAGAAGTTGCATGTCTTTTGGCTGTTTCCCATTTTGCTATGATACTTTACCATGATGGTATCCCTAAAGTAGAAATACTGGTCAGATCAAATTAAATACAATGGCTGGCGGTGGCATCAAACAGAGTAAATAAACATGCAAGGTCATTGAAATCCAGATTAGCAGGATAGCACAATACATAGAATCATTGGTGATTGTTAAGATGGGACAAGAGTAAAAAAACCTGAACTACTACCTTTTTGGCAATCCAAGTGTTCACTCATAATTCAGCCAAGATAATAAAAGTATACTATAATACTGCAGAAAGAAGAGAGAATACGTTTCTGGAAACGTACTGAGAAGTGGAGATTGCCAAGTTAGCGATATCCAGTCGCAGAGAAGAAGTAGGAACATGCTTTCCGACAAAAAATACAACTGAGAGAAGAGTAGAGCATGTTACGCCTACACAATCGCCGCACATAAAAGCAAAAGAGTAAAATTAAAGATAAACTATAAAGTAGTCCATAGAAAGGAGATAAATCTACACCGTCATTAGTCAATTACAGAACTAGTTGAGAAGATAATCATATAAAAGGAATTAGAGGCCAGATTCGATTATACAGGGCTAACATTTATCATCAATTGAAAGATTGCTATAGAGAAGATTTAAATAAGATGTATTGTCTGATTCAACTTGTCTATTGTATTTTCATGAACAAGCCAAGAGTCATGGAGAAGTTTTAACTGCATGGGGGAAATGGATTACTCGGAGCTGCCTGACCTAACCTAGGATGAGCCGAGGGCACAGATGACAACAGCCGAGCAGCTGCCAGGCACAAGATTCACTGGCAGTTACGATGCAGACTAGTCCATCCCAACACCACTGAGGAAATGAGATAAGTTTCTTGATATTTTAAGATATTTATGTAGTTTGGTAGAGTTAAATGTGTTTTTTTTTTAAAGTGTGAAATAATCAATGTGCTTGTTGTGATTGACGAAATCAACTTCTTTGACATGCCTAGTTCTCATGATTAACATATGGGATAATCGATGTATAATGAAGTAAGAAGTGACCGTAGTATAAATGAAAGATTTGATATGGTAGGAGAGCATTACGAGAACATGTGTAGATCCAAAATCATAACCTAGGTTAATATTGATGTCAGTAAGGAGTATCATAGAGGTTGTATTAAATAAGGCTGTTTATGTAAGAGTAACATTATCAGACAGGGTAAAGGTTATAAGCTATTAAGAAGTGATGGATCCTATATTGTTATGAAGGAAAACAGAAGCAAATGATACGGGGAGGGAAATATTCTTGCAATGTGGAATTGATATTAAGAAGAAATATGATATGAAGTGCAATATTTATAAGGTAGAAGAATTGAATGAAGTGAAATATGGAATATGAAGTACATCAAGAGGTATACGTCGTCGTAATTAAGAAGAAATGGCTTAGAGAATAGGGATCCTTTCACAATTCCAATGTACTCAAGTTGAAATATTAATTAATATATTAGAGTGTAGTCACTTGGTAACCTGAATACTGTAAACAAATGTTGTTATACTAGGTTATGATATGGATAGGTTATGATACGGAGTTGCAATCCTCGTGATGTACCAAATCAGGGTTGAGAGCTACGAAATAACTTAGACTAGTGGCATAAAAGAGAGAATACGTGATTTTGTAATGTAATATATCTTGGTTTATTGAAAGTTTTAATGCAACATAATGGCACAAAAGCAGTAAATGAGTTAGATGTGACATATTTGATTCTGTTAACATTATGCATAAATTAAAAATATGAAATGTAGATATAATATTGAAATTAAATATAGGCCTAGCAGATTTATAGTAGTGAGATTTGAGCTGCATGTTACAAGAAACTTATCCCATTTTCCGAAGCATAAATAATAAAATTCCATGATGGGATTCTGATTCAGATTGATAGTTAAGAATGAATGTTGGTTGAAACCCAGCTTAACCCTCTACTGCATACTGTTGCCATTGGGCAACAAATAACTTTTCACCTGTGTAAATGGATAAATATTATAGACAGAGGTAGTTTTATGGCACACCTTCAACTGTACAGTCAATTAAACACATATCCCAGTGATGACTTGTTTTTTTTAACATAAGACAAAACAGCCCGTCAACATCCACGCGAACCAACCACCGTTTATTTTACGTGGGCCCACCCCATCTTATTACCACAGGCTTCAGGAGTACCTCTGGCTCAACCTCAAAGACATTACCGACCTAAGGTCGTGCAAGTATACTTGCGCCCTGCAATACGTACCCATGGCCAGTAGGCAGTAATGTTCGGTCTTTGAATGTTAAAAGCTTAGCGTAAAATCGTGGAAAATCGTATATATATTCCAATATGGCAATCC
The DNA here is from genome assembly GCF_040414725.1 of Anabrus simplex. Lineage (NCBI taxonomy): Eukaryota > Metazoa > Arthropoda > Insecta > Orthoptera > Tettigoniidae > Anabrus > Anabrus simplex. The sequence goes on along the minus strand of NC_090273.1, from coordinate 52,382,603 downwards.
ACTTCACATACGAGTGTTAAGCTATTAGGCCCAGTTAAGAATTGCTGGTATATCTAAACCACTGAGCGTATGTTGAACATTAAAGCTTGAAATTTTCTTCACCAAACGGAAACGAAAAATAATTCATGTAAATATCATATTTCTATTTTTAAGTAAGAGATGTGTTTAAAAGGGTAGGCTATGCTGAGATATTACTTATGAGATAAGTAAAGGGTTTAATCTGAATATCCATACGCTGAAGATGACAGTAAGAAGGCTTTTCATTGTTGTATTAATGTAGAATCAGCTTATCAGCAATATGTACTTGTAGGATAAGCATTTGGAAATATCATCATTATTTTTCTCTTCTGGTTTAATTGTTTACTCATTTCTATACATATTTATTTGTTAATAAATAATATTAGTTTAAGAAAATTTCACTTGATGATTTATTTATAAGTGTCATAGTAGAATAAGGTATAGTAGCTAAGCTTCTCAATGACTGAATGCCACCACTGATGAGTCGCATGGAGACGTCCATCGGAGAGATAAAAAATAATAAAAAAGGTAATGAACAAAGTGGTAGGTTGAAAATGAGTAACTTTGATACATCAAAGTCTTCTTCAGATCCCACGATAAAAATTAAACTGCATCGCAACTGCAAGAACCCCTGGGAAGCTGGTTAGAGAATTCTTTTATGTTGACCTACCTGGACGCGGGAAGGGTGTAATACACTGCTAGGGAAGTTCGCCTTTGGAGGTCTCTTGTGGCTGTCTTGGAAGTCTACAGTTATGGCTATGGTCAGCAGAAGACAGGAGTAACCAGTTCAAAGGCAAAAACAATATGCCCGGTATGCTACTCACTTTGCGCGTAGTGCTGACTTCCTTATGCATTTTGACTTAGCTTTCAATTGCTTTGAAACTGTGAAAGGCCTGATGATGGAGGAAAGACATACTGCCCTGATGTTCGGTACTGACTTCAAAGATGACAATGATAGTGATTTATCACTTCATTCTGGTGATGAAATGACTTCAATCACACCTACTTCAGGCTTGTTTTCTACTCCAGCTACTGCTTCGTTTTCTAAATATTGACCTACTTTGATGATTCAACTGAAGATGAATATAGTGAGGATGAAAATCAGGCACCTGAATCATTGAGCAGAAAACTGAATTAGAAAAAGGAGAATATGAAACAGAAGAAACACAAGTTTGATGCATGTAATTCCGGTCTAAAAGTTTAGTGGACAATGCTAGCACATTAAGTTTCTTTCAGTTGCTTTTTAACACAAGTACAAGAACTCTTCTGTGCGGGGAGACTAAAAGATACTTTTCTCAGAAGGTGGCTGCAGGTGGAATTCTGGGGAGGGTCTAGAAGGAATGAAGGATGTGTGAGTGACATTTACATCTTAATTTCCACGATGTGTATTATGAGCAGGGTAAAAAACTGAGCACGTCAGAATATTGGACTGAGAACCCAATACTTCCAACACCAATTTTTTTCTAGACTGCTACCTCAAGACCAGTTTTGGAATATTTTAAGATATCTCCATTTTCCAACAATGAAGCGTCTCATAACAATGACTGTATAAAGTACACCCTGTAATCAAACATTTTAGAGAGAAATATAAGGAATATTTCTATCCTTTCGAAAACTTGTGCATCAATGAAAGTTTTCTTTTATTCAAGGGCAGACTAAAAGATAGGTAATAAGTTTTATTATGGATCTGTATTGAAAACTGATCACTATCAATGGTGAGGAAGGTCACCTTTTCAATACCATTGATGAAATGTTACTATATTTTATTAAAACTGGGACTAGTTTCAAACCCTTATTAACTTGGCTCATCCTCAGCCATAAAAACCAAAAGTGAAAAAGAATATCCTGCAGATACAGTCACCAATATGGCATGTCTGGAGTTTGTTGACATAAAGACATATTTAAGTACATATGAGTCTTAGTTAGGCTGATATATTAAACCACTCATACATCCAAAGTCTAATGGGGTTAGGAACACCGTATCCCTTGTTGGAAATACTAGTCTCATTACATAAAAGCAATGTAGATGAATGTAAGACAATAAATTAAAAACAAGGTGAAATGAACACAATAAAACTATTATCTATGATGCTAAAGATTAATATATTCATGGGTCTTGATTTATCTTGATGTCAGTTGGACAACATGCATGTAAGGAATGTTTTTGTTCCAATAAATTGTGCCTTAGTGAATAAAATGTACATTTATGAATTACTGTAGGGCTGAAGGGGACATTCACACAAGTTGAATAAGTGGGCCCTTTGGTCTGATGACATGAATCGTCTATATGAATTCAGTGTGAAGTAAATGTCTGAAGAAAGATAGAAATAAAATTTAAAAGTGTGAATTTGAAAAGATGGGAGGGAAAAGACAAAAAGAAAGAACATGCGGTTGCATGAGACTTATCCCCAAGTGCTTGGGATCTGATGTGCGAACGGCATGGAAACTGACACCAAACTGTCGGGAGAGAGCACAGGCTAATTCGTAAGGGCAAGGGAATGGGGAAAGCACAAGTAAGGAGGGGCAGGTGGGTAGGTAGGTATAAGCAGGTGGGCTTAATGTTGCGCTCTTCTTTAATTTGATATTTCTCATATATGGGAATGATTACATCAAGAGGACATTGGGTTTTTCAGAAATTTCATTAATGTTATAGTTCAGATTGAAGTATTGCTCCAAATGAGTATAAAAATTCTCCAGAATACTGAGCATGATGCAGACTAACATTTAAGCAATATATTCCCGCTAAAAGAAGCTGCTTCAGAATCAAGATATTTGTTATTTGTGTTGTTGCGACCAATTCGATATTAGATTTCATTATTTATTGCAGCTCAGCTTTGGACATAAAGAAATGTGACATGGGCATCTCTGGGGACATTGCTGCTACATTGATGGAGCCATATTTATGGAATATACACACTCTCTATCGGGACAACTGGTACTCAAGCCCCGCCTTGTTATATTAGCTGTATGACAGGGCAGCCAATGCTTGTGGTACAGTGAGAAATAATAGAAAAGGTATGCCTACAATGGCAGAAAAGCTGAAGAAAGGCGAGCTCATTAGGACTACTGTCGACACTAAAATGGTGCAAGAAGAAAGAAGTTTGGATGCTCTCAACATTTCACTGTGCAGAAATGGTGGAAACGTCAAACGTACATCATAATACCACCAAGAAACAATTGAAACCTTTCTCAGTCGTAGATTGCAACAAATCGATGGGATCTGCAAACAGAAGTGATATGATAATGAAGAAGTTGGAAAGCATAAGAAAATCTTCTAAGTAGTACCGCAAGGTGTTTATTCGTCTAAAGGATATCACACTTTCCAACTTGTATTGCCTCTACAACAGATTTGCAAAGAAAATAAGTTATGCCAAGTTCCAAATGGGAATCATTCAGGAAATACTTGAAAAATACAATATTAAAAAAAATACAATCTGGTGGAGTAAAGAAATCTGATCTTCCCTCGAGATTAACAGCAGGACTCATCTTCCTGTTGAGTGGAGTACGTACAGAACTTTTATTGTATTCAAAGTGCAGTAAAAGAGGAAGCATACATAAATGTGTTGTAAGGAATGAAATGTAACATTATGCACCTTTCCCTGCTTCGAAACTTCTCACACGCAGAAGAACATCTAAAAGCAACTGTTGACTTATCACATGCAAATTAATGTATGTAAAAAAATTGTAATTCAATGTTAATGTTTATGTAAAATTATAATGTGTAATGAATAAAATTGAAATAAAGGGAACTAACGATAAAATTTACAATCAGAAACAAAACAAGTTTTAACTCCGCCAATGCCATGGATCTAAAAGGAGGATGGGAAGCTTTGACTGAATGAAAAGTGCTAAAAACATAATCAGAATCATTTTACTGAGTATGCATTAAAAATAAAATATTTTTAAAATCTCCGTCCTCTTTTGACGTTGCAAGCCAAATGCAGACGGGAGAGCAGAGCGAGACAACTGTCCCATGCAGTTATCTGACTGCCAACATCAGAAGCTGTATTGTAAGGGTATAATTATGACTCTCTTTTGTCAAAACCACGAATATATTACGTATTCTGTTAAACTTGTCATGATGTTAGAAAGCAATGCTTGAGCTGTGACAACACACAGTACATATACGTTCATTTAGAACAGAGCAAGAGAGTGAACAATACTCCAACTGAATCCAAAAGAAGAATTTGTGACTGAGATCTTTGAATGTGTATGATGGGCAATGGCAGGAAGGCACACATTTGAACAGATTTTTGAGGTTGCAATTAAACTGACTTGCAATAGTTTCATTCTCAACCACTTGAAAATGTACTTCAATTGTTGGTTTTTGAACATGGTTATGTAATCAAAAATATCTGTTTCTGTCTCTTCTATCATCCCTATAACTCTGAGCATTAAATATTGATAGATGCTGTATTTAGAAACTTTAAACCATCTTGAACAATTTTTGAAGGATCAGAATGGATGAATTTAAAGGACACTTTCATCTTATTGACGGTGGGTGATATGAATTCTTTCTTGGATTACAAGTCCATACAACAAGCAGGTCTGATGGCAGTTTAGCATGCTATTTTATATCATGCTATAACATTTGCTTTAACTATTGCAGCCACGAGAATATATGAAGGAAAATACAAAACAATTTCCTGATCTACTGATGTGGCAAATTAGTAAGAGAGTTTATAAAAATTTCATTCCACACTTACTCAATTGAAAGAGTTTGTCCAAAGTCCTCTTCTTTGAATTCAGGGTCACTGTCAATTATCTGCAATTTAAAAGTATTTATTTATTCCATTTTTTCTCCAAACCATAAATCATTAATGCTATTATGAACAAGTTTAAGACTGATTCAATACAACAAAAGAGGGAGCAAGAGATTGAAAGATATACATATGATAAAACTTTCTTTTAATGCACACATGAAAACACAAAAATGGCCAATAATGATGAGTGCTACAATGTAAGTCCTGCACAGTTTTACGCAAAATTGCATTGCAGTAATCTTTTAATTCCATAACTTAGCTTGGAAGCAAACTTTATGACTATTTCAACTGCTACAGTTTTGTGTGAGAGGTAGTCCCCACAGGGAGCAGTATGAAATGTCTAGAATTGTGAATAGTTAGCTTATAAGAGAGTCAAATTTTGAATTCAGAATGTTTATATTTTATATTATTCTTCATTCATATTAATATATCAGCAGAAATACAAGTTTGTTACTTTTGATATTTACTGTATTACTATATGCATCATCAGTGCTATATTCCTGAGGGAAATAAAGGGCCAGTATCCACCAGAAAGATCTTATTATAGTATTTTCAAGATTTTTAACATATACTCTGATAAACCCCCATCGTCTCTTGATTAAGTTTTGCTTTTGGTATCAGCTGCAGAATAATAACCTCAGAGCAGCCATGAGTTCACAGTTCTTTTACGGTTGAACTGAATGAGAGGAAGTTCTTGATGAGTTTTGGTGCAGGAGTTGTTCCTGAACTCTAAGGGAGAGTACTATATGAGCTGGAAGACACTGCAATTATGTCCAGAGTGTGCTTTAGAGAAATGGTTATATCCAGAACTTTGAAGATATTCACAGAAAACAAGAACGGCTTGTCTTTCATTTAAACAGAATATGCGTGCTAATTTTCTAATTTCAGGTTCACCAATGATAAGAAGCTCATTGACATAAAGTAACTATATTTTTTTAACAATTATTGCATTGCTTTAATTTAGATTAGTTCAAAAGTCACACAAACACCTGCCAACATCTGCCTGTTGCAGAGCAGATATAGAACTGATATTTATTTGATACTGGAAATCATCAGAATTAAACACAATTCTCTGTTCCCAGTTGCATACTGACCTATGGAGCCTATGGAACAGAAAAACAGGGTGCCAACTTATGGATAATTAGAAATGAAAATTCAATTAGTGAACAATGTACCACCTGCTGGAATTTTTATAATAATGCATTCTGCTGTCAATAAATCACAAGTTTTTTAAAACATAAGGACAAAGGAATTGATACTGCATACACTGATGACAGTCCCATTATAGAAACATGTAATTATGGATCGACTTCCAAAAATGAGCAGAGTATAACCCTGAGATGAACAAGAGCAAGACAAAAGTCATTATAGTGTAAACAACAACCTGCCATGCATGAGCGGAGTAGCTGAGTTTGAGACATTTTGGAGATCTACCTCGGAACTCTAAATTCAAACAGCAGAGGCTGCTCAGATGAGACAAAAAGACACCTGGCCCTGCCCATGTGGTGACTGCTTACCTCAGTAAGATATGGAGGGACTGGAATACAAAATACTGGAATACAAAACTGAAGCTGATAAATGTGCTGATATTTCTTACTTATATTTACAATTGTTGAGACAATGACTGTTAAAACAGAAGAAGATAGAAGTGTTGGATATGTGTGTCTACTGTCGAGTTCTGTGTGTGTCCAGTACGGAGTATCCGGACCCTTCTTGAGGATATCAACCAAGCATTCTTCAGATACCGTACTCTGGACATAATTCAAGAAGGAAGGAAGCCATGGAGAAGATGGTGCTAGAAGGGAAGGTAGTGAGAGGGATACTTCAAAGGTGAGCACTTATGAGATGGATTGCTTAGATAAGGACACTTGTTGGAAAGTTCTTATCCAAGGCTTTGCAGCTGGGTAAAAATCAATGAGGATGGCAAAAACTCATAATATCACTACAGGAACGAGTTAGATGGGAAATTTATAATGTCCAATAATGAACCAATTATACTGGTATTATAAATTTACTCATTCGGGATAAATATTTCAGGTTCCCTGTAGGAATCGATTTCTGTAACATGGCTAAAACTCTCCAACTATTCCTGACATGTCACCACACTTTGTTGAGAATAAGAAAAGGAAAGAGTGACAGTTACATACTGCCAGGGAAAAAGCACCATATACCAATGTAGTTCAAATGCACAGAATGAAAAAATACATAGAATTATGTCTGTAAGCACATGGATTGTTCTGTTAATCAATGATAATAGCTCCATAAATGTCAGATTCTCACTTCACTTCCCTTGAAGATCAGATAACATTCTCACACCATGTCATATTAGTCAAGGAATTATAAATGTGCTACTGCTCTCACAGTGTAGTTGAGACACTACAATATAGGGAAAAATGTGAAGTAAGCTAATGTATGTTATCTAGTTCTGCAGATGTTTTATCTCCATTTTTAACACAGTATGAGCTATACTGCTGCATTTTAGGGCAACTTGTGTACATAATATGTTGCTTCTAGTGGACAGTCCATCTCACTGTTGATGAAGATTACATATACAATGTTAGTACAAGAATTTGACAGAAAACTGTTTGTCCAACCCTTGTTCCATTTCTCTATGGGGTCGGGTATAAGGTGAGATAAATTTGTCATGGTGGCTTTTTATGACGATATGTCCTTCCTGACGTCAACCTCATCAGAGGAGTCAATTAGATGAAATTAATGATGTGATATATAATAGTAGGAAGTGAGAGGATGAAACCTGGAGCCAGCACATAGCCTACTCCTGTCAGATAGCACCAAGGGGTCTGCTTAAGGTTTAATGTCCCCATCCGATGGACAAATCACCATGAACAGCGTCACATGCCCTCAGTATATATGAGCACTGCGGAGATGCTTGGAATTTAATCCAGGCTTTTGGCACGCAATCTATTGATTAGAAATTGTACACCATTACCTCTCCTACCCTGCCAGCCAACATTCTGATGGGGAATTTTTTTGATCAATGGGACTCGAACCAGCTAACCACAGTGTCAGACCATTTAGATTTCAACGCCTTACCAATCATGGCCACCAGGCAGGTAATCAAATAAAACTGAAACAAGTCACCTGGAATTATTTCTTGTCATTAGGTACAGGTAACAAACAGTCATGCAATTTCAAGAAGGATATGATTATCCTCATATCAAAGAAAACAGGTACAAACAATAATTAATCTATTAAACCAATAACTTAATATCTCAAATAAGTTATACACAATTTTAACATATAGATAATGGAAGGAAGATTAAGGATGAAATTAGGAAAGAAAATGGAAGAACAATAATATGGCTCTGAGAGAATCAGATCAACATTTGACCTGGAACTCACACTAAGAGAAATGATACAGAAAATATGGGAGATTGCAAAATATTTGTTGATGGCATTTATAGACATCAGGAAGGAAGGAAAAGGGATCCCCGATGATGGAGAGAATGGAAAGTGAGTACAACCAGCAAATGGCTTCTACCAGAGTATGAGGGGTATGCTGTAGAATTGAGAAGTTCCAGGAAAGTGCAAACAAGTTCTGTATTTGACCTACTATGAACCGATATTGATATATGCACCAGGTATGCAGACAACAACAAAATAAGATGAATGAGAGTAGAATTCAGGCAGCCAAGATGAAATTCCTTACAGGAATCACAGGAAAGACAAGAAAAACTAAAATCAGAAATGAAGGGATTAGAAAGAGGTTTGCAGTTTAAAAACTAAGGACAAGATAAAAGCAAGCTGAAATGATATGGACACATGATATGAATGGGAGAAGACCAAGTTTCAAAGAAAGTATTTGTAGAGACACCAACAGAAAAGAGACTGCAGTGAAGGCCTCAAAAGAGGCAGACGGAAACAGTGGAGGAGACTAGAGAGAGGAGGAAAGATAGAAGAAATATTGGCAGCAGGAAAAGTGTGACAATGATGGAGGTCCTCTATTCATAATCCTACCAAGGAGAGAATTGGAAACAGAAACAGAGAGAAAGAAGAAGAAGAAGAAGAAGAAGAAGAAGAAGAAGAACTGAGAGTATATCTTTCTCATTCCCACTCTCTTTCTTCAGGTTTTGTATGCCCATCTTCTACTCTATCCACAAAACACTGCGCCACTGTCAATTGTTGCAGTAGCTGGCATTATATTTTTTGTGTAGTTATATACAATATTGTGAGGAGAGACCATAAATATTCTTTTAATTTTAAAAATACGTCTTTCTAGGAAGAAATGTATGCAAGATCCCACAGAAAAAAGGCATAGTAATAAAATTAATGTATTGTTTATTACATGATAAACTTGAAATTATAAACAACTTCAACATTCTCACCTTAGGTCCAAGTTCTGACTTAGGTTCAGAAGTCACTAGCTCAAATGCATGTAATTCATCTGGTTTCCTTTCTCTTTCTTCAGGTTTTGTATTCCCATCTACTCCATCTACAAAACACTGTGATTCTGATGTTCCTTCATCTGTGACATTTTCTGAATTGGATACCATCTCAGATACTGATTGCGTGTTATCATGGACCTGAGAAATAAATTTGTTGACGGTTTTCACTAAAAACCAGATTCAGTAGTAATTATAAATTTGAGATGATATGGGTAAGATGAAGGATCCAAGAATATGAATAAAGAACATCAAGACTAGGAAATTAACTGGAGAATAAACACACAATGATTTACACCTTAGAATTGAAATATTATAGATGCAACTACAGAACTGTCCATCAGTATTTTGACATTTTCATATTTGACCACAGATAGCATAATTCATACTCATGATGCAGGGCAAACAGTCAAGTGTATCAGTATTCTACCTATCTGTGTCTGTGCAGACAGTTCAGCATTGTTTATGTTGTGTACAAATCAGTAAGGTGGAAGAAGTGTTGATGTAGAAACAATAAGCTTTTTGACATTAGGAGACTGTACTGATAATTTTCTGTTAGATGTAGTATGATTTCCAGTTCTTTCAACCAAATGTATTACAGTAGAGAAAATCAAAAAATATTTATTAGACCTTAGGCAAAATTGAATTCTTTGTTGAAGGGAGGCAATAATCAAACACATGTTGCAAGAGACTTTGGTCTATCTAGGGAAATTGTACACGTTTGGAATAGAGTCTACAACAAGTGAGGTACACTATTACGGGGTGTATGCATAAATTTTTGCCGGTTTTGTGGTAAAGAGAACATTTAATTTTCAAGGGAAATTAATTTTTTGTTTATTCAAAATATTGGCCATAGGCTTCTACACACTTCACCCATCTTTCAAGTAAGTAAGTTATGAATATCATGCCAGAAAAACTGCTTGTCTTTTGCAGCAAACCATTCGTTGAGCCATTTTCCAACTTCCTCAAAATTGCTAAAGTGTGGCTCTGCGAGCGCGTGCCCCATTCATGCAAAAAGGTGATAGATGGTGCCAGGTTCGAGAATATGGCGGATGCAGAAGGATGTCCCATCCAAGTGATTTCAAGGTGTCTTTCACTGGTTTTGCTGTGTGAGATGGTGCATTGTCGTGTAACATAATCACTTTGCCATGCCTTCTGGCCCATTCTGGTCATCTTTTTATCAATACATGATTTAAATTAATGATTTGTTGGTGACAGCATTGTGCATTAATGGTTTTGCCGGACTTACTTTCATATTACACAATACCACTCTGGTCCCACCACTGTCTTTACACTGAAATCACCACATTTAAAATGTCAAAACTATGTCTCACATGTTCTAATCGATGGAGCATGTTCACCATATGTTTCTACCAGTAAACGATGACTTCACACAGCCTTCTTCTTACAGCAATGCGTGCTGCAAATATTCTTTTTCAGGCGGAAATGTCGACATGATCAGTGAACGATACAACACTACACTAATGTTTGGCGGACTCAACTTGTGTGTGTTGGTAGATTAATGTCAGACAAACAAACTGACGTACGTGTAAGATTCATATGCTGCATACTGTTCACTAGCACCATCTCTTAGTGAAACCTAAAAAGACTTATGCATACACCTGGTAAATAGGACTCGATTTGGTCACCCAAGAATTGTTACCCCAAAGATTGGTAAACTCATTCAAAAAAAATGTGTTGCAATCCTTGTACAACTGCAGTAGATAATAGAAATTATTTGAAAGAAAATTATAAGATCAAACTTGTCCTGCCTATTATCAAATGGTACATCAAAGCCCACGGTTTACAGGGCCAAAGACCAAGCAAGAAGCCCTTCATTTTACCAACAAACAGAAATCTCAAACTGTCCTTTGCTAAGAAATATGGTATCTGGATGAACAACGAGCAGAGGAAAGTACTTTGGACTGATGAAAGTAAATTCAACATGTTCAGCTCTAATGGAAATTCCTTTGTCAGGTGTCTGGTTAAGATAAGCAATAATATAAAGTACTGGTACCAAAAATCCATAGTAAAAGATGGTTGTCACACAATGTCTTGGAGCTGCTATTCTAGAATTGGAATAAGTCCACTGATATGAATTGAAAACTACATGGATCAAATTATATATGGCAGGATCATTAAACAACATATCGTACTGTATGCTCAACAAAACATGTTCCATGGGTGGCTGTATCAGCATATCAGTGATCCTAAGCATACCTCCAAGGTTGTCAAAAAATATCTCACAAAGAAAAAAGTCATGGTTCTTGAATGGCATAGTTTTAAGCCCTGACATAAACCCAGTTGAATAGTGATGGGATGAAGTAAAAAAGGTGCGTTAAATATTATCTATATATTAAAGGAGTTTACTAAAAACAGCTTAGGCAAATCCGTCCATCTGTTCTAATGGACCAATTTGCTTCATTTGTTTTATTCTCTCTGGAATTACCTGCCAGTGAATCATGAGGCATTGATAGGTCTCAAATTTCAGCCAACTTTGAGTAATCATAAAATCAAATCATTAAATGATCACTCCAGGAATTGCAGGCGAAGGCTTACCCTAGTCCGCAATACATTCTGTACTTAACAGGTTGTTAAGCAACTAACACTTTCATTAATATTCTGATATATGTGATTTTCATCCTTTGTAATGTCATTGCATGCAGCCATGTTTGATTACTACCTGCCAGGCAGAGAGTGTATACTTCCTACCGGGCGAGTTGGCCGTGCGCATAGAGGCGCGCGGCTGTGAGCTTGCATGCGGGAGATAGTAGGTTCGAATCCCACTATCGGCAGCCCTGAAAATGTTTTTCCGTGGTTTCCCATTTTCACACCAGGCAAATGCTGGGGCTGTACCTTAATTAAGGCCACAGCCGCTTCCTTCCAACTCCTAGGCCTTTCCTATCCCATCGTCGCCATAAGACCTATCTGTGTCGGTGCGACGTAAAGCCCCTAGCAAAAAAAAAAAAATGTATACTTCCTCTTATCATGGAAGAATACTATTCCCTGAAAGATACTCTTTGATTCTCTAATATTTCCCAGCTACCAAATATATTCAACAGATGGCAGAGCGTTCCTAATACCTTACATGCTGCAAAGGGAAAAAAGATGTCTACGTACAAACAGATCCCATCATGACATATGCCTTAAGTCATCTCGGAACACCTATCGAAGGATAACCTAGCTACACTAGAAAGAGTGAATCTTAAGAAAGTTCTCTGCCTGGCAAAAAACGCTTCTTTCAGACTAACCTATGAACTCACAAGACAACCGTTCTATATAGAAGAACTGCGATTAAAAATACCATTGCCTTATACCACACATTACCAAGCTTTACTTCAAGAACCGCAAGATAAATAAGTGAATATATGGATAGATTTTTACCAAACAGACGGAATAATGACAGAATGGATGAATTTTGACAACGAACTGTGGCATACCATAATGCGTTTCTAATTAAATAGACCATAAAACCATTGAAAAGGGCAGGTGATTATCTCGTCAATTGATAACGAATGCTGTGGAGCAGCACGGGTCCTCTTGTACATACTTAAACAATGAGGAATATTTGAAACTTTCAAAAACAGAAGGTCCAATGGATTCAATGCCAACCTGATGTGCAGTAAGTGCATAAGTAAATGGTTGTGCAACTAACTACTAGATGACATGATGTATACGAGAACTAGTAGAATGAATGGTATTTTGTCTTGAGTTATGTTTGTCAAAATAGGCATGATCTCCATGTATTGCTATATATGTAATTATTGATCAAGTATATATAGGGCATCGTTGAGAAAGGCAACAAATGAAGGAAAAAAGGTTCTATAAACACTAGTCACGAACGCAATATCTTCAGAGTTATGGTCCGCTACCACAACCATCGATGATCACCATGTCTTTGGTCTACTCTTTACAACATGTGCTCGATGTGACCACCATCCATCGCAATGTATGTAGCCTTCCACCCTGAAATACTGCAGGGTCACAAAAAAAAAAAAAAAAAGCATGCACCATTTGAGCACTAGTGTAAACCTGACAAAACTAGCCTACCTGACTGCAAGAGCAATATAGTCTGTAGTATGCAGTGGAATACTGTGTGTGTGCACACACTGCATCAATTGTCTACGTACAAAAGTTTCACATTTGTTTCATGACAAATTGCTTGGAGTCCAAGATATGCCCCTCCTACATTATAAGACCAGAGCAAAACACACTAGTAGGATTACGACCAATATTTATGTAGGAATGTATTTCCGTCTTTTGTTGCATACTACCCTCTGTAAATTATCGGACCATAGTAATCAATGATAGTAGTGGTAGCGGACCATAACCCCAAAGATACTGGGTTTGTGACCAATGTTTATAGAACCTTTTTTCCTATGTTCGTTATATGCTGCCTCCTCTCTAAATATTGGAACCTATTTCAAGGACACCCTGTATACTTCTTTCTTGTAAATGTAATGGTTTGGTTGAGTATAAGGATAAACAAATTCTATTGGGTCATACACAAGTATAAACATTATGTTAATAAAAGAAAAGACCAGAGGATTTCATTAAACAAATCGGGAAGACTTTTGCTGTAAATCATCTAAGTATTAACATATTGAAGACTGAGCAGGTGAAGTTAGATCTTACACTGTGAACTGAGCATTTTAGTGTGTTTTCACATTTTTATACAAAAATAACTGATAACTTCACTTACAGTCACAAACCTTTTTTTGGATTCAGCAACAATTGAGCTATGCATGCATACCTTGTTTTTCAAAATTGGAGCACAACCAATAACTTTTATAAATAAATTAAAAATCCCTTTTATCTACTATCAATTGTTTTTCAATTTTCACGATGCATATTAAAAGCACGAAAAGTTATAGTCACAAACACACCATGATACATTTATGAAACATAACATACATACTAATCATTGAGAACTGAAAAAAATTACATTAATTGTGGAAACTGGTTCTAGTTGTGGACCATGTGAGACCATGTGGCTATGAAGCTGCCTCAGTAGTACCAACTTAGTATCATAATAGAATTAGATTCCAATGATGTGCTGCTATGTGGTATTTTTTTTAATGAACTAGAAACACTGCAGAATGTGTTCCAGTACTCTGCTAATGTTTGTAACACTAGAACTCATGCCATATGGTGTACAATACTCATCCTCCATGGAACATTACAAAAGATGAACAGTGTACATAGTTCGTCTTCAAAGTGTTAACTTTGGTAAGCTGAATGGCTCAGGCAGTAGTTCATCTTTTGTCAAAAAATCTTATGGACATTACTGTACTGCAGTAAGAACAAATTTGTACTTACAACAATTCTTCCTAAGGATGCCATAAAGTTAGCTATAAGCATTTAAAATTTACACACTCTTGGTTTGTTATCATGCAATTTTTACAAGCCTTTCTCTCTTCCATTAACACTAAAACTGTAGTATGCAAGTACTGTACTGTTAAATGGCACACATAATGCTGGGGCTAAAGTTCTTAACATCTGGGAATGGGCACCCCAGTTCCTATTCATCAGCTTCTTGATGATGTCAACACTCCACATAAATCAAAGCAATAATTAAAAAAAAAAATTGCAATGCAAGCATGACTAAAACCCATTAATAATATGCAAGAATTGTAGTGGATTATTGTTAGACAGATAAAGAATAGGTTGTGAAAAGATCACCAGTGTTTCCATTGTTTTCCAGGGAATGTCAAATTGTATGTAATACAATTGAGGAGGTTCTTTTTTGGTCTTCTGCAAATATTTCTATACATACATTAATAGGTTGCATTGATGAAATAATTTATCAAGAGCGATATTCGATAAATTTCCAACTAGGGACTAGGTAATCAACTGAAAGAGAATCTGTAACCAGTAATGTGTAATCTGTAACTGCTCTAAATGCAAATCAGTGGTGACTGACTGACTGGACATAATCAACAAATGTCTGCAAAATATCAACAAAACAGAAATAATTTAAATAAGCACTCACCAAGGCAGGAATATCTTCACTTCTCTTCTGACTGTCAGGTTTAGGTTTCTTGGGAGGCCTACCCCTTGCTTCTGGAAAAAATATAATTAAGCAATATTTTTTTATCACTGTTACATAGTGAGAATGTGAAACACGTTCCGGTTGGTTGAACACAATTTATAATGTGCTAGCTGGAGCAAGGCGAGACGGCATGTTACAAGAACTGAAGAAACAGGCTGACAAGGAACCTATTGCACTTCATAGTAGGGAAATTTAATGTTGCTAATATTTTTTTTGCTAGTGGTTTTACGTCGCACCGACACAGATAGGTCTTATGGCGACGATAACTAATATCATTAAAAGCAACACACAGCATAGTTTACATGCGTAATATCAGCTGCTAATTGAAAAACTGGTCTACAGGAGAATGATGAAAAATTCACATTTGTCGTGATGCCAGGAAGGTGACCTATAGAAGTCAGGAGTTACTTTACATTCAGTGGTCGTCACCAGAGTTCAAAATGTTATCAAGTTAGAGTTTTAATTTTCTTCTTGAGCAGTGAAAGAAGAATGGGTCATGGTACTAATTGCAACCATCTGAATCAAAAACCAGTTCCTTTGGTGTGGTAAACCACTTAAAACAATCATATTTGTACAGCATGGTGATTCAATATAGTGTTCTTCAAAAGTAATGATATAAATAATCATCCTGAATGGCTTATCTTATCAAAGAAGTTCATCATTTTAATTTTAATTAGAATTGCCACACGTCCCCATTTTTGTGAACATCTCCTCAGTTTGAGAAGTAAAATGACTGTCAGTAAATAGTTTTGAAAGTTCACTGGTTTGTCCACTGTTTGTTTCCTACAGAAATCAAGTGTAGCCATGTGAGTGAGGAACAGTGTTCAGAAATAATGAAGATTCAACAGCTTTTCTTTGCTATGCTGGCACACAATGCTTTTGTTGAAAGACTTCTCCTTTACCTAAAGCCCAGTGGAATAATAAGAAGAAACGAAGATTATTGATTCAGTGATATCAACCGTAATAGTGAAATTTAATTTCAATTATTTCACATGCCACTAAGTCTACTCATACTTACTGAAAAAAAAGAATGTGAAAAATATGCATAGCATACAAAATTGTAAATGTAATTGTGAGAGTTTATGGCATAGCTTATGTTATTATACAAGGCTGGGAAATGAGCCATGAGAACTGGGGTCACCGAATTTAGTTTTCATTTCTCCCGCTAGGATCACCTTTCTTAGACACAAGTTTTGAATGTCTTATGTTTAGCATGGATCTTGTGACAAGTGCTTGAGAAAATTCGCTAATGCATAGCTAATTATGATACTTACGGAGAAACCAGGTGTTCTGAATGTTGCTTACAAGCCATTTCTGTTGTAGCACAAATGATCCATCAATTTGATGTTAACATCTCTTTTTGGAAACTTGTTTTCATCAGTCCTTTGAGGTTTTGAGTCATCATAGTACGGACCCACAGTCAACATGAATTTATACATATTTGCAAAGGTTTTTTAAAGTGTTTGGGAAAATGTATAGTCCGTTTATACACACATTAAAGCTAATACTAAAAAATAGTTTTCGTAATTCGCTCCAGTTCAGAGTCACCATTTGAATCTCACATATTGTCCAGCTTAACTAAGCTAAAACACTTTTCTGTTCAAAGGTTTGCTGCATGTAAAACAATGTGACACAGGAATCCTGTAATGTGTGGAAAGACCTTTGAACAGAACGCAGAGCAATTTTTTAGAAAGCTTGTCTTTGATACCGACTGGATCTCTCTCTACACAGTACATCAGTCATTCCTAGCTTATTAAAATTCCTGTCATAGACCAGCCTTGATTTTATTGCCATCTCATCTATGATGAGAGAAGCAACCGTTTCATTATCGTGCTGTTAAGATTTATTTTCTGCAATCAGACAAACTTGTACCAAAGAAGTTTTTGGTGTGGTAGGTGCAAAATATTAAGAGATCTTAGGAACCTGTAGCCTGTGGATGACCTGTTGCAAAGTAATATGCAGACCTTTATAGTATTCTCTCTGAATTTACACTTCTCTTTACAAAAAGCTTGAATCTAATCAATCAAGAAATTTGCTTTCAAATTAGAACACTCTGTGTCGTGGTTTTATATAATGGTTCACTGATAATTACAGGTGGGGGGGTCCTTCTCTTCGCTGGTTGTAAATGTGGTCGGTTCTACATGAGTTCAATTTTCTTGTAGAGTTTAGCTTCATTTCCCAGTCCTTAAAATGCCTTCTGTAAACAGTGGAATGCAGACTAGGTTTCCACAGAAACCACTCCACACCAATTTGAAATTACCTCATTACTTAAATTTACTTGCCTGAAGGGTCAGAATCTTCATGTCCACTTGGTATGTAATTGTTATCCTCGTCCCCAGTTTCAGAACCTGAGTTTTCCATAAGAACATCCAGTATGGATTCGTCTAAATTTTTAATATTAGAATTAGACATGTTAAATATTCACAAGAATAACGCAAGCAAGCCTGCCTCTCAAACACACAGTCTTTCTGTCCGGATGCATGTACTGTCCCGTTCATTTTGCAGTTGAGAGTGAATGATGACACAGCCCCAGGTTATGTAGGAACAAGGCTGTATTATCAATGCCTTAAGAGAAGAGCTCTCGACTTACACTCATAACTAGTATATTTTATGCTTATAGAACCATCCAACAGTATTTTGGTGAAGTCATAGCTCACTGAAATGGTGGCTATTTTTAGCTACAGTGAAATCATATGCCTGTAGATCTATGAGCTCTGTCAGCAGTCATGAAATAACATGCCCGTAATTTCTACGGGCGGTGTCTCCAATGTGTTAATTATATAGAGTGGTTACTGTTAGGTTTAACACTCGAACCGCGGCTGGATCATTTGTGACTCAGCTGTTATTTCTTTCTTTCCTATCTTCTGTCAAAAGGAAAATAAATATTTGTAGCATGTGTACAGCCAAGGAATATTATGTAATCTCAACGTGTGCGTCGTGTGGTGTCATTCCTACAAATAAACTATATGCAGCGTAATGTACATCATGTGTACTGATGTCAGATGAATGGTTTTTCTTGCCTTTCTTGCTATACTGCACATTCGCGGTGCCATAGAACAGGGGCTTAGAACTGGACTCATTGTGGTCAGCGAAGTGGAACAACCCTATTGTTCACATATTCCTTATTTGCATGGTTAATATTCTATATCAAAATACATTATGAGTATTAAATTTCAAAAAAATATCCAGCGCAGGTACTGGTATATTCATTGGCTGTGTACACTTACTACAAATAGGTTGGTTTTTTTTTCAGAGTATAGGGAATAAAGAACTAATAGCTGGGTCAGAAATGACCCAACCGCAGTTCTAGTGTTAACACCTTTGATAATGGCTCGTTCATTGTTGAGAGAGGTGTCCTCGTTTCAGCATTTCAATGTATGGCAAGTGTAATCTAAATCAAGTTTTCTTTTATGGCTAGCGCTGTCACTCAATCTTCATTCGCTGCTCATAGTGGAAGTTAAAAGTAAGCTTTGTCCATTTTATGAACTCTGATGACCACTTTATGAAATGTAACTCTTAACTTCTAATATCACTTTCCCACTCAGAATCAGATGCTTTATTCACACCCAAAGGTAAACTTCCCATCATTCTCCTGCAGACAAGAATTTCCATTTAGCAGCTAATAATGTGCATGTGAACTGGATTTCATTTGGCACGTTGTATGATCATTGTGCATCCGTGACTTTGAAGTGGGATAGGTCCCCACATAAATAGTCCTATTAACCAGTGGTGGTGGGAGCATGTTAGTACGTGAATATGGTGGGAGCATGTTAGTACGTGAATACTCAGTTCTAATGCATATTCACACTCTCATGGATATTTAAAACTGCTTCCTTTGTTTCAATCTTCAACCTGATTTCATCAATCGATTGAAGGCATTTGACTTATGATGAAGTTTTGTTACACTGTTGGCTATTAATTTTGAACGACAGTGCAGGGAGCACATTGGATCTTGTGCTATGAGCCTGAAGATTGTATGCATGCTCATGCAGAATGTGTCATGGTTTATGTACAGATATGCCCGTAAGCAAGGAGCATGGTAAGTTATGTTCCTTTCTGCCTACAGATGGAGATAAAGACAAGGGTAGTATTACAGCTGACCACTAGGGTCCACCACTTCCCATTACTGTTGGCCACAGTCTCCTGGAAATTACTATTGCATTACATTGCTGGCAGATTTTGCTAGTAATTTTGATCAGGTGTTTGTAATCACAGGAAAAAGTTTGCTTTACATCGCAGGTGGGGAACTGTTGCAAGTGAGATTAATTCGAGTACCAATAAATGTGCTACACATTCTTTTTATACAATACTGTAGCAAAACTGCTGTGAACAATAGTTTTACTGAGCAGAGTAGATTCGGCTAAAAGTGGCCACAGCTTTAACGTGGCCTTTCGGTACTGTATTCAGGAGACGATGGGCTGGTCCCACTGGCAGCTATCCTGAGAATGGTTTTCCATTCTCCTCACCAAGGAGAATGCCAAACAGTTCCTTCTATAGGCCATGGCCAGTCCCCTCCCACCCTCACCACACCTCAAATCACCTAAACATTTCTCCTAGCCTGAAAGAAGGTGTCACCGTCTAGGCGGCCTGCTGATTTAATGTGCAGAGTGAAAATGTAGTGTTAGTAGTAATTTTAGTTTTGTTGTAGACTCACAGATTAGTCTTGGATAAAATGCAGCCTCAGTTATAGAGGTTCTACCATTTTGAGTAGGGAAAGAGCTGTAACAAGGAGCGTTTAGTGAATTAATTTAGGTATGTTTCTTTGTGTGTACTGATTTGAGTTGTACTTTGGTACATTTGAGACATGAACAAAAATGTTATTTTGAACCCCCTGAAAATTTTGTCATGAGCAACCACTGCTATTAACCTACAGTAAAGTACACATTAGTATATTTAAAATTTACAACCATTTAACATGAATTTCTTTACTTTTCCTGCACATTGGACAAAATAGGTCACTCTATATTTAGTATTGTTTATTTTAATTTCAGCAAACAGGATGGTATTTCACAGTCACTCTCTTAATAAGTCAACACTGAAAAGTATGGCTTCTAATCAGACTGTTATAATGGATTACTTATGAATGAAAACACCAATTATCCCTACTGATAAAAAGAACATCACACAAATATGTACATTTCAGATGAAATACCTGATTTGCAATGTAGTTTGTTGCTTTAGACATGCACAAGCTATCCAATATCTTCTATTTCTTCTTCTTATTCCTGGTCTTATATGGGATCAGCACTAATGTGGATTAAGCTCAGTTTTATGGCCAAACGCCCTTACTGATGTTGACCCTATGTGGTGGTAGGTATTGAATATTGCATATTTTTTGTGGCAATTTGTAGTGTGATATGTTGTATGCAAACATGAGTACCATATTAAGATAAACACTCAACCCTTGTGCTGGAGGAATTAACCAAACATGATTAAAATCTATGGCTGACCATCTGGCCAAAACATTGACAGCAGTATGACATGTACTTTTGTCTATACACTTCAGATTTTTCCTCATACATTGTATTTATCTTGGACTATGTCTATACAAGTCAAAAGTAGGTTCATTCTAATTTTCATTTGTCTAACTGTTTGTATTGACACCCAAGAAAAACAGCTCAACAGCATTTCTCAAAAGTTGATATTTAAAATCAAATATTAGCTGGGGGTGTGCACAAGGCAAAATATTACTTCAATAGTGTTCACTGGAGTAGCGATATTAAGGGAACCAAAACACGGAATGTTTCTGTTAATATTAGCTGTATCGAAAAACTGATGAAGGTAAAAGCTGTCCAAAATATTATTTATGTTCTTTTATGTTATGCATATTTTCATAATAAGAGGAATAATAACAGAGATATTCATGATAATTTTTCACAAGCTTTCAAATATTATTTTGTAATTCAGGCCTCTCTCACTAGACCTGCATTTTTTTTTTTTTTTTTTTTTTTTGCCAGTCAATATATATTATGCAGACAGATTTTTGGTTGAATTTTATAGTAATAATATTAACAGAAAATAATTCAGTCTAAATCATGCATACTACATTTAATTTGCCTCAGAAGAATGTTGTGAAGGTGAATAAAGGAAATGATTATGACACGGTAGAAAAACAAAACCACATATAACAAAGGAATATAATTGCAGTACCTGGAGAAGCAGGAAGAAAGGGAAAGGGTGAAAGGAAAGAAGATGCCACAGAAGAACTAGATGACGATCAAGGAGGAGGAAAGTAGAGATAATAGAGAAATGGAGCCAAAGGATTGTACTGTAAATGAAGAAAAGTGTTAAAGTTGGAGAAGCTTCACCAAGAGTTTAGAAGAAGCTAATATATAGCATAGTTAAAAACAGAAGGAAAATAAATGGAGAACGTACAGTGGTAAATGACAAAAATAGATATATCCTTTTTAATTGACATGACATTAGGACCACATGGAAAATATATTTCTTTAGACTTCCAAATGCAAATGATTAGTATGAAAATGGCAATAGAAGAGAATAAAAATTAAGAGGAAAGAAAATCTGAAGAGATCACATACGTTGATGTGAGATGGCACTAAAATAATGAGAAAAAAGAAGGCATTATGAACAGATGAAGTAACAAGAAAATGATACATACCTCAGACCATTCGGAGTAATATAGTTACAATGGATCTTTATGGCAGTACTAAAGGAGAAGAAAATTCCAGAAGATTGGAAGAAGGTGGTTTGAGCATGTCAAAAGAATGAAAGCAGGCAGAATTCCATGAGTAAGTCTGGAGCAGACTTGAGAGGGAAAGAGGCCAAGACAAAGGTAAAGAAAGGATGGGAGAACCAGATTAAGGAGAATGTTGCAAGAAGACAAGTTGCAGTGAAAAAAAAAAAAAAAAAAAAAATAGAGTGGTGGAAGGAGAGGATGAAATGGACGTCAATGATCCACTGCCTGACTCAGCAACTTCCTACATATCACAGAACAAGAAGTTGTAAAACTCTAAAGGGATCATTTAGGTGTGGACGGATTCAAAAGTCACAGAAAGTGAAGAAAAGTAATGCAACAATAAAAAGTTCAGATTTTAAATATGAGCTATGGAGAAAGCTAAGAGAATTAGCATATTATAAGCATTACCTTTGGAGTGAGTTTGAATGTGAAGTGCAAGGGCTCTTGGATGCGAGAAAAGTTTACTGCATTCATAACATTTCAGTGGACCTTTTATATAACATGACGCATGTCTTTTCAAGTAATTGGGCACCTGGAATTTATCTCCACATCGACTACACGAATGAGCAATGTCCTTGCAGTGTACAATTAATATATGTGCCACTAGATGACATCGTTGTCTGAAGCTCTTGTTACATATACAACATTTATGAGATTTAATTCCTGTATGAGTCTGCTTGTGTCTCTTCAGAGTTGCCATGTTTGCAAATGTACCCTTACATATTTGACAGGTAAAACGGCTATCATATGAGTGTATGCGTATATGCTGCATTAAATAATGCTTGAACATAAAGCCCTTTCTGCAATAAGGACAACAGTGAGGAGTTTTAACGGCATGTGTAGCCATGTGGCGAGTAAGTGCATCTCGTTTAGTAAATTCCTGATTACAAACTGGGCAGGTACTTTTTGCGTCTTTCTGGTGAAGTTTTTCATGTTCCTCAAGGTAGCGTTTTTGAGAAAAGACTCGGTGACATGAGGAACAAGAAAATAATTGCTGTGAAGGATGGAAATACTGGACATGTCTTCTCAATGCCCCAGCAGCACTAAAGGATCTGTTACATACAGGGCATTTCAGACGATGCTCTCCTTTGTGAATCCTAGAATGTTCCTGGAGATCTATTTGACGTCGGAAGACCTTGGTGCAATGAAAGCAAGGAAGCCTTTTCTTTCCAGGGTGATAACATGCTATATGAGTCTCCATTCGATCTGGGCAGTTATATTCTTCATCGCAATAGGGACATTTACGTTGCAATTTCTTCCGAGATAGCTGAGATCCATCGGCTATGACAGAAGGCAGAATTGTTTCACTTCTGAAAACAAAAAGAAATGAATTGAAATTGAAAACATAAATTTATATTCTATTTCAATTCTCATTAGAATTGATAAACTTCATATAATTGGTGAAAGGTTAAAGAATGCAAAATTTACAAACTGGAGCGTAGTTTTCAACATCTGTATGCATACTACAGTCGTAATATTTGGAATATGAGTTTCACTGCAGAGTAGTCAACTGATTATCATTATTACCATTATTATTTCTATTATTATTATTATTAAGAAGAGTTATGTAGTGGACAGTGGCATTCTACTGAGGACCAAATTATAACTAACACCAGCTATATAATTAAAATAATAATAGTCAAAATAATTTTCGGTTACATTACAAAAGTTGAAAGTAGGTTTAATTTAATTTTTGGCTGTCTGTCTCTCTGTCTATTCATTTGTTATGAAATCAAGGAAAAAATTAATTAACAAATTGGAGACACCACTCATAGAAAATAGTACGAGCTATTTAATTGCTGCTGATGGAGATTGGGCATGTTTTCGCTATTTGTTTTATGTCGCACTGACACAGAAAGGTCCTATGGTGACAATGGGACAGGAAAGGCCTAGGAATGGGAAAGAAGCGTCCATGGCTTTAATTAAGGTACAGCCCCAGCATTTGTCTGGTGTGAAAATGGCAAATCACGGAAAACCATCTTCAGGGCTGCCGACAGTGGGATTCGAACCCACTACCTCCTGGATGCGAGTTCACAGCTGTGCGCTCCTAACTGCATAGCCAACTCTCCTGGTAGGGAGAATTTTCACTGGATATGAAATAGTAGCTGCCGTTTCAACGTGCTGTGACTTCACCAGAATACTGTTGGATGCTTCTCTAAGCACAAAATGTACTAGTTATGACCATAAGTCAGAGCTCTTCTTCCCATAGCTGCGTCAGATTGTTTTGTTTCCAGAACTTATTACACATGTGAATTTATATTTAAAAATTTCTGTACTGTTATGAGAATCAAAACTTATTTCTGTGTAGAGGAAAGTGAGATCTTTCTAAATATTCCAAAAGTTATTACAATCTTTGCTTTCCCTAGCATTGAAGAAATGGCAAAAGCAATTAAAAATACTGTGATTTCTGGAAGGTAGCACATTCAAATATGGCCATCTCCAATGTGTAAAGAGAATTTCTCAAAACTCAGGAAGCCAAGTTGTTCACAAGGCTATAATGATATTAACTGATTAGTATACTCTGAGAACCAAGAGATACAAACAAACCATGTCAAAACTTCCCCTTTAGCCTTTTCCAGTCCAACAACCTCGACATCATGGTTTATTGTAACTGGTCCAATGTCGAGGTCACCAATGTCGAGGTCACCTCGACATTATGTCTCCTGCTATTTGAGAAGTTACTTACTGAAGTTCATTGACCTAATTGAGGTCGATCGATATCCCTGGAATTTCTAGAGCAAATTCTTGTGCACAAAAGAAGCCATTCTGTTATCTCCATGGATAAAATATGAGATCTATGTAGCCGTATATCACCATGGTTACCGGCAGCCTGTCAGCTATGTTTACATTGAGTAGTGCTGCACATGTGTTTTACTAGGCATGTTTATCTGAGAATGCAAATTGTCTCATAGAATTTGCGATATAAAATCTGCAAATATGAATGAAGAAGGAAAACGTATGCACGTTTATTAAGTCATCAGTGACAATGATTATTTATTTGAATTAGACAAAGAGTTTAGAGAACTGTCAAGTGAAGATGAAGGTATAGTTAACTCCAGCATTGCAAGTTTCAGCGATTGAACACGTGGGCAATAAACCACAGAATGATCCCAGACCATCATGTGCTGTTTTTGAAGATTCAGAAGAGGAAGTTCCAGTGACTATTACAAAAGCAAGAAGACACACAAAGGTAATGTGCTGGGGTGGAGGAGGAGATATAGCACACGGCAATGATAATGCTTCTCAGGTCAGTGTTGATAATTTGAGTAACAGTGATGCTGAACATACTTCCACTCATACAAATGGAAATGCAAACGACAATAGTGTTTACCAGAATGTAACATAGTGAGCCTCCTAGACTAACTTATTCATCAGGTCAGAAAACTAGAGGACCACAGGTTCTGCTTAGCTGCATCACACCTTTTCAGTTTTTTATGTTGTTTTATACTCCTCCACTGATGACAAAAATTATTGTGGAAACTAATTCCTATCCAATAGAATATACGGTAATAATAATCATAATAATATAATTATAATTACTAATAAAAGTTCTGAGATTAATCTGACAAGGTAAAAATGTGCCAAATTAATTTGGACCAGACTGTTGGAACATGTGACAGAAAATTGGACTGCAAAAGGTTAATATTAACTATATAAAAAACTACACATGATAAAATCTGTGCAAAATATACTGTCAGTTTATGTTATGTTCAGAGCTGGAAAGTAATTGAATTACTTTTTTCATAATTTTTACTTGCAATGATTACTTTTCACAAAATATAATATTAATCATAATTTACTCTTGAACTAAAATTGTAACAATTACATTTTAGTTATTGGTACATTCTAGTGATTGATATACATTGCTAAGAGATCTAGGCAATTTCGGAGCCCTAGAACTTACAAGTCATCATGCTAAGGATGTACTGCCAAGGAAAGGCACACACACTCGTTCACTTACTCGCAGCTTGTTGAGATTACTGATTAAGATTTAGCTAACAGTGTACTATGTGGTAAAAAATGGAGGCAGAATGAAGAGGTGATGTCGAAGGGGTTAAGGAATTTCCATGACCTTATTTGAATATTTTGAATTAATTATTCTAAATATAAAGAAAATATGAATGCAACATGCAAATTTGGCTTGATGGCAATCGCATTTTTAAAATTTGTTTAGTCTCACATAGTGTCAAACATAAATGAGCAATGTATTTTTTCTTGCGAACTTTGGTATTGTTCCATTCCCATGTAACAAAAGTCAGTGATTTTGTAAAGAGTTGTGTTCTGTGAAGTAATTGTAAATTTACTGATTATTTGTGAAAAAGTAATTTGTAACTGAGTAAAATATTCATCAGGGAAATGTAATTCAGCCCAATTACTTTTAGTTTGTACTTTTCCCATCACTGGTTATGTTTCGTGCATTTTTACCAGATCAGTATAATGAGGATATTTGTGTATATTACATTTCTCACCAAGTACCAAATGCCTAGGGAAATATTAGTCCCACCTGGAATGACTAAAAAAATACTGAAAATCCATATAGATCATTTGGGTATGTGATGAGTATTTTCATGTCAACAGAATGATGTCTAATTAGCTTCCTTAGATAACCCTATGGCTGTGAATTGTTCAATAATTTATTACCTGTGCAAAGTACAACTAGACATTTTATATATCACATTTTTATTTGGGGCTAGAAGACATTTTTTCTCATCAAACGTATGTGTACAACAATTTAGAAAAGTGTCCGACATTTTGTTTTCCATTGAGATCTGCCGTAGTGTGTAAAACTGTAACTGTTAAGATGGGGTTCAATGTAGGTGTCTCAAAACTTGAAATAAGATGTTATTAAGGAGTTTTGTGAACTAAGTGTGGAAGAAACATATTTAGGGCAGCCTGAGGTTGTAAATAAAGGTACATGGAAAACAAATACACAGTGTATGATTTGCAGATGCTCTGGTAGCAGAAACAGAAAAGGACATAAACATGATGCTACAAATTATGGAAAACATTTTAGGCAAATTAACCCTTTTAGTTATGCATGTTAGGTACCAAAATGGGTTAAAAAAAAAGGAATGTACAATTAAATCTTATAGCAATATTGTAACTTATAGTATATTTGAAGGGATTCCACATACTGTATAGCCTATGAGTTGATTATCTGTGTAAGTACAGAAGATCTTATGAGTATAATTTTGTAAATAATATAAATTTAATAAGGATGAGCTGTGTTTAACAGAAAAAAAAATGTTAATTTAAATTGTATAATACTGTATTTTAGGAAAAATGTCTTTTTGTTTTAACTTAAAATGTAGTTGTTGAGAATAATGTATTTTTGTGTATCATTTGCCACTGAGGTAGAGACCTCACTTGCAAATGAAGTACTTTGATTTGATTTGAATATAGTGCCAGGCAAAAATGTAAAGGTGCGGTCTAAAACTGCCAGACCATTTTAATGGAAAATGTAGGCTTTGAGAAAAAATAATGTACCTCATCTATTTTTAAATATATGAAAGCAAAACATAATCAAGGTGTGCAAAACATAGTCATCTAAATTCAGAATAATTTTCAGATCATTATGAAATTTATTCCTCATGTTATTCATTAATTAAAATAATTTGCTGAGGAAAATAAAAGTTGGAAAATTTGATTATTCCTACTACTACACTCCTACAAAGGTAGTAAAAACAAATACTGGAGGGTACACATGCATAGTACAAGAACCAAGAAATACATTTTGTTTGTTGTGTCAAAAATCCACAATTATAAAATTAGAATATTGAAAAAATACACTAACAATGGCAATCACAAAAGTAAACACAATTAATGATGACAGTGAAAATAAACAGCCTTATAGCTAATGACTGGCAAGTCAAGTGGTGACCTCTCAAACTTCATGGACTGTAATTCAGAACTTGGTGGCGAATGAAGTGCCAATTTTGCCTCAGACAAAGAATTACCTGTGTGGACATTGACTGTACATAACCAAGCAAGTGAGAGTGATGATGTTGATGCTAATAGTGATTGGGAAGAAAGAAATGTTGACCAGGGCAATTGTGCACAGGTTCTATAACAGTTCTTGGACTCATTAATTCTTTAATTTCCTCCTCTCCTGCATGACTCTTCTTACACTTGGGCACCATGCTCTTACAAGTTGCTCGTAAACAAGTCAAGGAATATTAAATATTGCTCGAGATTATCGATAGACAGAAAACAGAAGAATGATGTCAGAATATGGTAGCTTGAACTCTCTTTAATGGCCGTGTCAAGATTAGGGGCCAGTTTTGATCCAGAAGCCTTTCAAAGAACAAAGAAATGAAGCGCCTCTCAGAATGACACTGGCAAGTTTTATTCGTTTTGTGATGATCAAAGCGACTCTGGTACTAAGAGGGTTAAAGCAAAAAATTACAGTGAAAGGAATAAGTCAATGATGGTAAGCAAAGAAAATCATAGATAGGAAGCAGCAAAAAAAAAAAAAAAAAGAAATGCAAAATTTTACAGTTCTGTCTCCTTGGAAATATTATCATTAATAATAACTGAAGCATGATGGAAGTTTAAAAAATGATAGCTATGACTAAGAATGCATTTCAAAATAAAAAGAATCTGTTAATCAATAAAAAGAAGTTTGTTTAATCTCATGTGTGGAGTTCACTAAACCAGGGAAGCAAAACATAGACCTTGGGAAGACCAGGAATGGACTTGCCAGAAGCAGCTGTGATGTGGTTTATGAAATAATTAAACCAAACAAGTTGGACTGAAAGAAAAGTAACAATGTGGTTGTGAGAGAAGTAAATGTAATGAGAAGTCTCATTATAGAAATAAAGAAAAGGAAGGTAAAAATGGTTGGTCAGTTAATGAGACACAAGATTTTCATTTGCAACACCATGAAAGGAAAGCTCTTGGAAGAAACAGAAGAGGGCACTCAAGATATCATTCATGCATGAAGAACCTCATGATGCAAATGAACTACTGCTAATATGAGGAGATAAAGATGCTGGCAATGGATTGAAAAAGTTGGTGTCAGCAGCAAGGTGTAGCTATAGTAAACAATGATGATGATGATAGAAGGGCTAGATTTTATTTTGTTTTTTCATTGGCTACAGTTAAAATTTTGACATATGTTTACGAATTAGGATATTTGGAGAGATTGGACACATTTTATTTCCCATATATGTCCATATGCCTGGGTAAGTACATATTTTCACATATTTAAGGACAACTCACATACATTTATACCATTTAATATTTTATTTTAAATATGTTCCATACCTTGAAACCATAAAGTTATTTCTGTCAGAAATTAATTTAAAATATATTTTACCAAAATCAGCATTTTAAAGTTGGATAAATGTGGAAAACAAGTTCTGCTTCTTTCTAGCTAGCCTTGGCCTTGTCAATCAACCTGTTATGAACCTACATACAAAAAAGTTAATAATTTGTTTGGTGGCTGTCATTTAAATTCTTATTCTGTGCCTTTCATGTTTACTCAACAAATCTCTACCTGTGCTCTTTTTTTATGTATGAAAATTTGATACAATACAGACATTCCCCACATTATTTTGTGCCACTTTCGTAAAAAATTTAGTCCATAGTTACGTCCATATTATGAAAAATGTTTGCTCAAATGTATATACATTCAACTGCACAAAAACTGACCTGCAAAGTAATATTTTAATTTTGTAACTTCTTGATACATGAGGATATTCATAAACTGCACAATATGTTAATCCTATTTCAAACAAGGGGATTTTGAAACAAGTCATCTTCTGTAATGGTCAATTTTTGTGTGGTTTGGTGTGCATTTTTATGACATAAATCCTAGCCCTGGTTATCATACATGGCCTTGATCTCATTTACTTGAGGAGTTTTCTTATGTTCTTGTGAGTGAACATGCAGATGAAACAGGTTCGAACGAAAATGCATTAATGCAATGATATTAAACTACCAAAAATGAGAATGGACTGGAATTCCTGTAATTTTTAGTCAGTCTACCTGTCGACTATAGCATTTGTGAAGACATAGGGAAGAGGTGATTCACCTCGAGTAAAGCAAACAGACTAAAAGTCTATAGCAAAGTGGAAAACTATATATGTGCCAATATCAATTCCTGCAAAACCAAACATGAGAACAACTATTCATAATTTCCTGTTTTAAAAGTGTCTATCAGGGATTTTGTTGTCAGGTAGTAGGTTTAGTTGCACTACAAGAGGCTGGGAGGGTCATCGGGGGGGGGGGGAAGAGGTCAAAGATGACCCAGTATTTTCCTTTTAAAAACCTGGCAACCTTAATGAGGAAGGATAAATAAATATATCACACCAAAGCTATGTCATTCCACTGACATGGAAAGTATAGTGGAAAGTAAACTAAAATGAAAATAATTTTAAGACTTACTTATCCAAATGAGTTAAATGCAGGCTTTCTTCTTTAATTTTAATACCCTGTGTATTATCCTGCAAATAAATAAAGAATTTGTCAAGATTAACACTAATAACATTAAAGTAAATTATATTCACTTAAAAGTACAGCAGCAACTATTTTTTAACTACTTTTAGAGTATATGATAGTCAATACAATTAATAAATTAAATAAATAATTATAGATAACTCTTCAAAACTGAAAAAGAATATTAATGTTTGTATTAGAGGGAAGATGGCAGAAATACATATGCTGTATATATATATCTAATAGAACTGTTGATAGAAACACACTGAGCAACTGTTTCAAGGAGAAGAAATAGACAAAAATGTAATAGAAGTGAAAGAAGCTGTTAATGGATGGCTTGGTAAATAAATTATGACATTAGATCATGACAGATCACTGATGGAAATAAGTAGGAACATGGCAGTAGGAACTGATGATGTATTCTCAGAATTACTGACTGCTAGGAAGATGATTCCAAGATGTTAAATTAAACTCTAAAGAGAAAATACAGTGAAAATACTATTACCTCGGCAACAAGCATGGACAAGCTACTCACCCTCACAAGCTAGTCATTAAATTTTATCCTGCACCTTATCCTTATGGCCCATGACAGCCATCTCAGTTGCAAAAGTTCCATGTCTGCTGTTTTTCAGAAATTTATCAGCTTTAATAATGTACTTGTCATGAAAATGAACACCACACACAGAACTTTGCAGTGAGATTTCCACCCTTCTGGTGAATAGTGTCTGTCCACTTCCAAACATTTTGCTCTTTTTTGGGTGGTATAAAGAAATGTCTTACCGCATTATTGACCTTGTAACCCGACATACAGCCCATTACAGAACAACAAGGAATCTTTCCATCACAGCAATAAGAATGTACTAACAGAATATAGAAACTCATTCAAATGCCGTGCTGACTAAAAATGAAAGAGTATACTACATGGAATACTCAATCATTATGCCACCAAAATGCCATACCTAGTTTTGTAAACATAAGCAGTATCTGGCCAAATCTAGCCCTTGGGAAGAGCATAAAAATTTATTCATCACAATTATTGTTGAAAAATCTGGGGTTCTTAATGGTGAGATGCCAATTGTAATAGGTTCAGCTGTTCAAAGTGCATAAACAATAGAACAATTACCTTCAGATTCCATTTGTTTTATTCTGTGTGGAGGTATGAAGCATTATTTTCAATCAATGGAATGTAACATGAACATTCACAGATTCACTAATGTTAAAAAGAAACTTATACAAGATACAGCATTTGTATATGATGATGCTGGATTTAGAATGTTAAACTAGAAGTATTTTTTTGTACTATTTTCTTTCCATGGAATTGCTTGCTGTACTCTTGTTGTTGTTGTTCTTGGATAATTATCTTTTCACTTTACTTTATTATCCCACCACTGTAAGTGATCATTGCCACTGGGATATTTCCGAATTGTGATGTATTTTTTAATAACAATAATAATAATAATAATAATAATAATAATAATAATAATAATAATAATAATAATAATAATAATAATAATACTGAGCTCGATAGCTGCAGTCGCTTAAGTGTGGCCAGTATCCAGTTTTCGGGAGGTAGTAGGTTCAAACCCCATTGTCGGCAGCCCTGAAAATGGTTTTCCGTGGTTACCCATTTTCACACCAGGGAAATGCTGGGGCTGTACCTTAATTAAGGTCACGGCCGCTTCCTTCCCACTCCTAGCCCTTTCCTGTCCCATCGTTGCCGTAAGACCTATCTGTGTCAGTGCGACGTAAAACAACTAGCAAGAAAAAAAAAAATCGGCTAGCAACTGCCATGCCAAAGTTTAGTTTTGGCAAGACAATGGTAAGTGTATGGGCACGCAGAGAAGTGATAGCACTTTCTCTTCTATATGATAGGATATTAAAATATCTAGCCATGTTTAACTCAGTATGGAATGCAGACCATACACCCAGCAACTGACTGCTGATTGCCAAGCAGCCAATAAAAACCTAATTGCAACAAAAGTCGACAGTTTCAGTTGGAGGAGCCTTTGTAGGAGGGTAATGGAGTAAATGCCACTGGAATTCCATTACGAGGGACAGGTCAGCAACATACCCTGTAAGTGATACCAGGTGGATGAGCATACTTGTATGAATGGTTGGAATTAAAGATGGCTGGCAGAGGATCTTACAACAAAATGGCAAACACAAAGGATCACCATTAGATGGAATATTGCTGGTGGTGAGGCAAGGAGAAATCACCTCACTATCTTCCCAAAACCAGGCCATTAAATGAACAATTAAAATGGAGGAATTTCATGGTAACTGCCCAGTACTAGAACTAGTCTCACCTCCAACACTATCAGATGACTTCAGAATATGGGCAGTTGCAGTTTTATCTATTC
This sequence comes from Anabrus simplex, assembly GCF_040414725.1. NCBI lineage: Eukaryota > Metazoa > Arthropoda > Insecta > Orthoptera > Tettigoniidae > Anabrus > Anabrus simplex. Next base: position 52,349,871 of record NC_090273.1, on the reverse strand, counting down.
TGTAAAATCACCAAAAGATGAAATAAAGTACTAGAACTGATTATTATAATGATGATAATAAGGGAAGGAAGCCCATAGGGTATTGGACGACCAATTTTTAAAAAGATGCATCAATATACCCATCTAAACCATGATGAAAAATAGTCTTATATGAAATTACAAGGTTCTAGCAATTAAATTTAAAATATTGACATACTTCATGTAAAATAGATTCCATTTTTAAATAAAGGTAAATAAAGCTTAACATGAGTACATGTTTCTAGAACCAAATTAGTCACCAGATGGAACAGATGGAAGTTAACGGATTTGCTAACATAATGTCATTATATAATAACAGAAGCAAGACTAAATGTTGGAGGTCAGAAGGATTTTTCATTCGAGAACAGTATTATTTCAAATAAAAACACAAACCAAAATACAGAGGAGATGAGGACACTAATGTTGGAAGCAGGTGGAAGATAGAAGTAAAAGGAAGAGAGGGTGGTAGGAAAAGGAATGGAATTCATAAAGGATGTTTTGTAATTTTGTACAAAGTTATGAATACATATGCCATCTATATATATAAAAGCAAGTCGGGCTGGAGCGATGTATATATAAATATTTAAAAATGAAAAAAGACGTGAATTAATGAGGCACTTCCAGAAATCTCAGAAATTTGAAACTTGGTACGAGGGAAACTGATGACCCCCGGATCCCTAGAAAAATCGGAAATTCTCAAAATTCCCTGAAGGGGGCACGCTGGGGGGCTCAAATTTTGGGCTCAGCATAAGAACACAGTCGTATAGTATATCCAAAACGATAACCTATAGGTTTCGTGGGCTTAAAAATTTTCGGGAATTTCCTCATTTTTATCCCCTATCCCCCCAAATCAAGATGGCGGCACAACCTGCCAGACGAGGTAGACAATTGAAATTTGGTGAAATTATAGCTTTTGGTCCCTAACCGACGGGAAAATTCCAAGATGTTCAAATTTTTCACTTTTTACCCCCAAAGATATCGAAATATGGAGGCAATTTTAATGACTGTGCAGACATTCCTTTTGAGTTATTTTTTGGCTAAGCGGTAATTCGTATCACAAAACGGTCGGCACAACGTCACTTCAATTCAGAGTGATCTACAACTTTGGTCCTGTGATATTTTGTCGTATCTCTCTCCCTTATACGTTAAATTTGGCCGTATTTCTGGATTGTTCGTAAATTTGGTGATTATACAAGTATATTTCGTTGTTTGACACACTTGTAAGAATGATAGGATCATCACGTTGGGTGCGCACATTTTCACGATTAAGGGACATATGTGTACCAAATTTCATAATTCTAGCTTATACATAAGTAGATCAAAACGTAATGTAAAATGTTAAAAATGTACCCAAATTTCACCCTATTCAAAATTTGAACTCAATTTACCCCCTTAATGTGGTAGATACGAGGATATGGTGTAGAAACAAACATGTAGAGCGATAAATGAGGCGTCTGATGGCGCAAACCGTTTCTTAATATCATAAACCGTTTAGGAGATATGAATCTCGAAGTGGAAGTCTGCAGTTTTCAACGTGCTCATGCTTATCCGTCATCTATATAAATAAAATCGTAACGACCGTGTGTCTGTACATTGATTATTTTGGCGAAATTTCCATACAGTTATCTGTTTCAGGTGTAATAATGACCATCTGCATCATTTTTAGCTTTGGTGTCTGTTTGTCTGTTTGTCCTTCTATAACTTGAAAACTACTGGATATATTTCCACCAAACTTCGTATTTAGAATCCACCTGTCCTTGGGTAGGTTTTAGCGCAAATATCGTTTCTAAATCCCTGAACTGAGTGGGGATTTTTACGAAACCGAAACCGTGATTTTGCACTCCCTCAATGTATACACAACCGAACTTAATGGAAATCAACCTGCCTTAATGAAAATTAATTTCTAAACCTTTTTTTTCTCATGTACATCATTTCGATAACAGGATTTAGTAAGGGAGATATCATTAACGGACCGTTTTTCGGTACAAATCCCAGCGGACTTAACGCAAGAGCGGGTGCGTGTAAAGCGTACTTCTTACAACTTGAAAACTAACAAGATATTTGAACGAAACTTTATATATAGCATCCATCTGTCCGAGGGTAGGTTTCCTTGGTGTCTGTTAGTTAGTTAGTTAGTTTGTTTGTTTGTTTGTTTGTTTGTTTGTTTGTTTGTTTGTTTGTTGGTCTGTTTGTCTTTCTCTAACTTGAAAACTACTGGATATATTTCCACCAAACTTCATATTTAGAATCCACCTGTCCTTTGGGGAGGTTTTAGGGCAAATATTGTTTCTAAATCCCTGAACTAATTGGGGGTTTATACGAAACCGAAACCGTGATTTTGCACTCCCTCAAAACACACACAACCAAACTTAATGGAAATCTACCTGCCTTAATGGAAATTAATTTCTAAACCTTTTCTTCTCATGTGCATCATTTCAATCACTTACAGGAAAGATAGTATGATCAAACTCTACACGAACATTGGCCCACCCAGTACCCATATGTGAGCCAAATGCTATGTCACATAATTATCCGAAAAGTAATGCAATGTAAGATATTCTTACACAAATTTCAACCTATTCAACGTTTCTGATTCAATGTGACCCATGAATAGATTAGATGCGAACAAATATCATAGGACCAGCCATTTAGATCGCTAAATACTGCGCCTGACGGTACAATCCTTTGTCGATATGACGTACCGTTTAGCAGCAGTTAATCTGTAAATGAAGGTCTGCAATATTGTAAACATTTATATACTTTCGTATGTCCATCTGTATATATTCATTGATGTCGATTTGTAGCGATCGAGAAAGGGTGTGTCTGCTATTGTAATCAGTACTCCCTACACCGACTTTGACTGCTGGCAGTAGGAATGGGGTCCTTCTCCAACTCCTGTGTAACTGGCATTAGTAAGGAGGGCCTACCATTTTAACGAATAATTCACTTTTCGATTTGTCTTGCAGAAGGCAAGGGATCATGCAGTTTTGTTCGAAAGTCCCCTACTCTATTGTGTGTGGCTCTAGGCCAGGGTGCCCGCCATTATAAACAAATGTTCCAATCTAAAATTTGACTAGCATTAGGCATAGTGGCCTGCTATTTTCATGGAAACTCACTAACTCTGTGTGACTGGCAGTAAGCTGGCTAGCAGCAGTAAAAAGGGACTGTCATTATAATGACAACTCAATTTTGACTGGTGGTAGGGAAGTTGCCTGGTATTATAATAAAAACTCCTCAACTGTAACCTGTCTGAAAGTAGGAAATGGGTCTGCCATTGTAACTAAAACTCCCGAAATCGATTGTGACCGCGCAGTAGGCATTGGGGCCTGCAATGATAATGTAAACTTCCCAACTCGATTGTGAATGGCAGTAGGCAAGTGAGCCTGTCGTTATCATCACAACTCCGCAACGCTCACTTTACATTGGAAACAACGTATGTGGACCTCCCCATGCTATTTCTCGGATAAGGCTAAGAGACATGCAATTTTAAAACAATCTCATTTGCTGCACGCACAGTCTTTACGTCGATATCCGTGTACAATGCAGAATACCGTAGCGAAGCACGGGTACATTTGCTAGTAACATATAATGTTCACACATCTACAGTAATACATTTTGATACCTAACTGCATTTGATCAGGAAGGGCATAAATTATATCAGTACAGGCAAGTCTGGTCCCGTCTTGGCTGTGAGCCAGAAGTTTACAATACTTTATTTCAATAATTTGTCATTATTTTCTTGCTTTGAGGAGTGTCAAATTTTTAATAAGGCGAGCCTGCTGCAGATTAAACTGTGAGCCTCTAGCATTCTGCAATATGATAATTGAGGCTTCAGCATGAGCAGATTCTTGAAACTACAAACTCCTCAACAAAGTTCCACCAATAGACATTCATCTTACATGAGCCATGATATAAGCATATTTCATTCAAAATTATGTTTTAACTGGAAGTTCTTAAATACAGGTATGGATGAAATATTTAAGGAATGCAAGAAAAGGAGCACATTACAAAGTATTAGTGTAGTAAGGTGGAATTGTTTTAACAAATTTTACTGTAGATTTTAATACGATGCTAACAGTCCACAATCAGTAAATATTTCACCAACGAACAGATAATATTGTATATAAAAATACTATAGAGTAAAATCATTAGAAATACACTGTTAAAACATCAAGGATCACATTAAAACATTGTGATACTCACGTCGATTTCAATGTGTCCATTGTCCAACTCCTGATTAGGTTTAGAAGAGCTGCCAGCAGTATCTGTTCTGCCTGCAGAGGATATAGAATAATATTAATTAATAGATAATAACTGTTAAAATTAGTACATCTATACACCAGCCATTTGATTTCTGTGAACCAGATTGATCTAATAATGATAAATTACCAGGTATTCAGGACTACAAAGAAAGTGTTAACCAGAATGCACAGTATACAAGAAAATCTTCTACATACTGGAATACTAAAAAATATTTGCTTATATATAGAAACTCAATGAACTATACCTTAGTTATCCAGATTCGCAACTATCCAGATAAGTTTACTATGTCAATACGTAAAGTAAGCTTTGAGACTTTATAATTGTTTTATATGTCGTACTGTATGTTTCTTTTATTACTCTATGTGCATCTGTCTTTTAAAAATTTTGAATTTGACTATCTCGATTTTTGCTAATCCAGATGACATGTAGTACCAATTAGTTTGGAAAATCGAGTTCTTGTTGTACTAAAAGCCATTTCTTGTATTGACATTCACGTTATCCTTACCCTTATGATTATCTCAAAAGGATAAAAGTCATAGAGATTAAGAGTATAACAATCCCCAAACCCTTATTCATAAGAGAAACTTTTAAATTACTTACAAGCGAAATGATAATTTATGTGATGTAAGAACATTCTCTTGTTATGGAAGTTCTTTCTGCATACCGTACATGTGCTCAAGGGGGTCCTGCTGTGTGTTTTACTATGGTCATCAAGATCTGATTGTCTTTGATAAAGTCTCTTGCACACCAAATATGGGTATAACTCTTGACCAGGGTGATGAGCCTGCAAGTGTTTCCTCAAGCTCTTAGTTGTAATGTACTTTTTTTTACAAAATGTACAACTTAGGTGATTTCTACTCCTGAGCTTTCTCAGATGGTTTTTCAGACTTGTAGGAAAATGAAAATTTTTTGGACAGTGAGAGCAGGGGTACCGCTTTCGTCCAGGGTGGCATTCTGCTATATGTGATTGTAGCTGGGAAATACAGGTGACCTTCTGACTGCAGTAAGGACATGCTCGAAATGGTTTCTTGTCAGGTAATCCATCTGCACCAGTCATCCAATCCATAGTTCCAACTTCTCTAGAAAAGAAAAAAAAAAAGCCACTTACAGGACAGTTCAAAACTCAGGAAACAACTTCAAGATCCAGTATGTGGAAAATGTTGTGAGTTGTACTAAGGGGGAAAATAATGGGGTTATCAGCCTACAATAACATATTCCAGTCTGGACTTTGAAATGTGTACCAATCATTCTGGTCTAAGTTACTGAATGTTTGAAGTTTCCCAAACATTTTTTATCTGCAAACATTGTTATTATTTGTAGTTTTATACGTCTTATCAGTAATAATTCCTTCAACGGGCGAGTTGGCCATGCGGTTAAGGCCGCGCAGCTGTAAGCTTGCATCTGGGAGATAGTGCATTCGAACCCCACTGTTGGCAGCCCTGAAGATGGTTTTCTGTGGTTTCCCCACTTTCACACCAGGCAAATGCTGGGACTGTACCTTAATTAAGGCCTTGGCCTCTTCCTTCCCAGTCCTAGCCCTTTCTTATCCCATCCCATCGTTGCCATATGACCTATCTGTGTCAGTGTGACATAAAGCAAATAGCAAAATAAAATCCTTCTTTGTACAACACCTCATATCTCCCTTAAGCAAAGTACTTCAGTTCCTCTTTCATTAACATTTGATATACTGTACAAAGGCATCTTTAATTTTATTATGGAAAAGTGTAACATGTGTTTATATGCTTGACAATTATTAAATGTACTTAAGTAAACAATCAACGTAAATATCCATAATCTATATATTAAAAGAGTATACTAAAAGCAGCTTTGGCAAATCCTTCTGTCCGTTCTACTGGACCAATTTGCTTAATTTTTGTTTTATTCCCTCTGGAGCTGCCTGCTGGTGAATCATGAGACATTGATAGGTCTCTAATTTCAGCCACCTTTGAGTAATCATAAAATCAAATCATTAAATGATCACTCCAGTAATTGCAGGCAAAGGCTTACCCTAACCTGCAATACATTCTGTACTTAGTGGGTTGCTAAGCAATTAACACTTTAATTAATATTTTAATATATTTGTGACTTTCATCCTCAGTAAAGTGAATGCATGCAGCCATGTTTGATTACTACCTGTCAAGCCAGAGAGTATACACTTCCCATCATTATGGAAGAATATTATTCTTTGCTAAATTCTCTTTGTTTCTCTGACCTTCCCCAGCTTCTTAATATACTCAAAGATTGCAGAACTTTCCTAATAACTTACATGCTGCTAATAGAAAACATCGACCTACACACAGATGGAAATGTAGGCCTATCAAGTTGATTAGCCTTCTGTATGACCATTACCAATAATAAAGCACAGAGATAACCTCTTAGAAAAGAGGGTGTCTACTTACCCAAACCAGTATTCAGCCATGACCAATTGTATGTTGCACTATCTCAGGCAAGATCGTTTGAGATCCAGATACCCCAGTGAATATTGTATGGAAAGAAGTGTTATAAACTACATTATGAATGAATCAGTTATGTACTGGTATTAAATGTTCATAAAACTATTGAAAAGGGCAGGAAAAACAATATTACTATGACAGGCATATCAAGACGAGTTTTCTGACCTATTTATAACAAATGCCGCGGAGCAGCATGGATCGACTACTACTACTACTACTACTACTACTACTCTCTTCAACCAATGTAAGTTACACATGCCAGGCCTATCACAAAACACTGAAAAAAGAATTCTCAAACTAAGAGTGTTCACAGAAAAGGATCCAGACATAGGAAGCAAAAAGCAAAACCATATATAAGCTAATCCACTTGAAGCATGACTGACTGACTGACTGACTAGTAATCACATTTTTTTCACTACCAATTACAACCAATAACTTACCCTTGTAATGGTGTTGAAATTTGGATTTCCTTTTTAAATTCATCAGAATTTTTCAAATCCTGAAATATTGAAACAGCATTATTAACTACTATTTAACTTCTATAACAAGACAGGGTCTTTATGAATAAAATCACTATAATGTATTTATTAGAATCAATAACAGAATAATTTTTTTCTAATTAATATATATGAGCCAGAGAAGTCTTTAGGAGGCACATTACGTTGCTACGCGTACAATATCTTGTATCTGACAATACTCTTGCTAACAATTATTTTCTTTAAGGCTGGTCACGCCTCCCAACCACATAGAGATATGCAGTCCTTTAGGACAATTTTCACTGTGTTCATTGTCATATGTTAACAGGCATACAAAATTGAACTTCAAATACATTATACTATATGAGTGCGTAAATATGTCATGCAAACATTCCTACAGTGCTATACAGCAAGGTTCATTTTCCTTGAGTATGACTGGTGCAACCAGTGCTGTCATTTTTAACATATCCCTCCATTTGGAACTTCATTCCTTACCACCCAGGACTTCATAGATGTAACCTTGCTGAACATTTCCATTCCTCTGCCCTTGTGCAGTAAAGCAAACACATGATATATTCTTGATCTCTCAGGTATTTCCTCAGCTGTACGATTGTTTTGTCTGTTTCAAATGGATTGATATGCAGTTCTGCGAGGCAGCGATGTTGAATATACTCACAGTCCCTCACAGTGCTGTCATGGCACGGGTCAAGGCTTTTAAACATATAATTTATATTAAGACATTGTAAAAACGCTTCCCAGGAAGCTTAGAGAATTGATAAGCCTTCACAATTGTGGCTAGTATAAAGCATACTGTTAGGAATGCCCTTGCCATTTGGAGAATTTGTTTATCTGCCTTAATAAGAGTTGTTTTGGAAATGTTTAACATGAACAGTTTGAAATGGATGTATGAGGATTGATCTGATGAAATGGTTGATAACTGTGAATTTTCAGTGGGTGGTGTTGCAGATGCATCACAGTGATAGTTTCTAGGTTTCCTTGTAAATTTATTAAGACTCTGGAGGTGTTACAATTTAGGATCTAATTTCTACATTGCTCTGATCATGTTTTCCTTTTATTATTATTATTATTATTATTATTATTATTATTATTATTATTATTATTATTATTATTATTATTATTCAAATTTATCACAAAATAAAAATTTAAATCCTTTACTGACTACTCCTTGCTTTCCAAATGTATTAATTTTCCACTGACTTAAAAAATTAAATACAAATATAATAAACTCTTATTTCATCCTGACTCCCATAATAACTTATTAGAGCAACAGGGCCCATTGTTCATGAACTAGGATATCAGAAAACCATCTCACAAATTACACAGAAATTAAGAAAGTGGTTACAAGATCAAATGCTACAAAACTTTCCTATTTTTCAAATATGAGGAATTGGACAATGATCTTCACTGAAGAGTAAACAGATGCTACTGAACCCTGATTTCCTTCTGCAGTAGTAAGTCAGTTTTGAAATAACTAGTACAACATGGGATGAAAGGCAAATGTAGTAGAATGACTTCACTTAATTAGACAAAACAGAATTACAATCTTCATGCCTTCCGAATTCCTACCTCAGATCTTTGTTGAGATTCTAATGAAATGGATAAACAATCTTCCAACTGTTGTTCTTCAAGTTCCCAATCTCTAGCTTCTTCTTTTATGATCACCTCTTCTACTTGAGGTAAATCATCTGCCACCCTGTCTTCCATGTCTGTAGTTTCAGTATGTACAGCAATAGGTCAGACATACATTTTCACACTGCCAAGTACCTGGAATAAATAAAAGTCTGATAAGAAAAGCATAATGAATTGATACTAAAATACTTACAATTTAACAGAAGATTAAAGGAACAGTGCTGCTAGTTATACCTTTCTTTTCTCTAAAATTCTACAAATTATCTCTTGTTCACTCTGTGTACCGTGGCTCCATTCAAACTGCATTTCCATAGGAACTCTAAGTTAGACTGGAGAGGCAGGAAACCATGCAATAATGTTAAACTAGGAGTAGAGGATGAAGAGACTGACAAATAACATTATGAAGAGATGTTATGTATGGTACAAAGAAAACAAAATAAAATTTGCTCCATGAAAACGATAGAATCTTTCGATGGTACTACAGGTTTTTTTGAAGTGTGAGATGAACAAGCAGAATTGATCAACTCATACACTATGTATGTATTCATATCTGAAAGCCTGATGCAAATTACTTCCAGAACCACCTCTTGGGCTGATGACCTAGATGTTAGGGCCCTTTAAACAACAAGCATCATCATCATCATCATCAAGAACTACCTCTTTATCATGTATGCAACATCTCCTTTGATGCTGTTTATGACCATTTTATCAAGAGAGTAGAATCCCAGTGTGTCTCAGCCTGTGGTGAATGGCAGAAAATATCCTGTCTGGAAGACATTGTTGAGATTATATGCCCACCCTGTAAATGGAAAATTGTTAATTTTACAAAGTTGAATTCACCTTACTATGGAGTGATTGATGCACCAAGGACATAAGATACAATGGACAGCTTATCAAGCAATCAGTCTCAAGGAGAAACTGAACAACAAGCTTCCTTAAGAAATATTACACTCAATTTATAATATGTCATCTAAAAAAAATAATTAATGAGGTAAAAGGATAATTAAACTCCATGAAAAGAGCAACTTGTTGGATGCAGTATCTCTGCATCTGTCTCTTTACACAATCCAGAGCAAAATGTAGCTTCCACTAAGCCTCAGTCTTATTTATGACTGTACCAGTATGAAAGGTGCTGAGGTATGGGTAGAAGAGTGCAATTACTCTCTGATGGCACAACACCTTCATTGCACACTAAATAAGTTTTGTATGCAGACAAGTCCATGTAAGTGAGAAGGGAGGAATGTTCACATTGCTGGTTGCTATGAAAGTGTTCACATCGGCTCCTGATAATTGAATGCCCTTGTCAATGCTTCTCCTTCTACCGTCAGCAAGTTAGTGGGCAAATACATTAGTATGACAGGACTTTATTTTGCTCCCAGTAGCACAGCAGTAGTTACACCCTCCACTACCTTCATTCACCTCTTTTCCCCTCCAAGCCTGTGGCTTTGCATATGTTTGTGCTATCAAATGGTAACAGTACTCCACTGAGTAAAAACATTCAGAGCATAACTACCAGTTGTATGCATAAGTCTTTTCCGGTTTTACTAAGAGATGGCGCCAGTGAACAGTACGCAGCGTATGAATTTGACACATACGTCAGTTTGTTCATCTGACATTAACCTACCAACACACACAAATTGAGTCCGCCAAACACTAGCGTCTGTGTTGTATCATTCAGTGATCATGTCGACGTTTGTGCCTGAAAAACATTTGCGGCACGCATTGCTTTTCTTATTTAATTAGAAGGGAAAAGCTGTGGAAAGTCATCATTTGCTGGTAGAAACATACGGTGAACTCGCTCCACCAATTAGAAGATGTGAGACATGGTTTCGACAATTGAAACGTGGTGATTTCGATGTGAAAGACAGCGCGCTCTGGTAAACCACAAAAGTGCGAAGATGAGTAACTGCCTGGTGAAACCGTTAATGCACAACACTATCGCCAACGAATGATTAATTTAATTCATGCATTGATCGAAAGACGACCGGAATGGGTCCAGAAGACGTGGCAAAGTGATTTTACTACATGACAATGCGCCGTCTCACACAGCAAAACCAGTGAAAGACACCTTGAAATCGCTTGGATGGGACACCCTTCCGCATCCGTCGTACTGCCCCGACCTGGCGCCATCTGACTATCACCTTTTCGCATCAATGGGGCACGCGCTCGCAGAGCAGCACTTCAGCAATTTCCAGGAAGCTGGAAAATGGCTCGACGCATGGTTTGCCGCACAAGACAAGCAGTTTTTCTGGCATGGTATTCGTAACTTACCTGAAAGATAGGTGAAGTATGCAGAAGCCGTTGGCCAATATTTTGAATAAACAAAAAATGTATTTCCCTTGAAAATTACGTGTCCTCTTTATCACAAAACCCGCCAAAAACTTATGCATACATCTGGTAGTGTGGCTGAATGTTACAGCAGGTGCTAGTCTTTCTGGCCCAGTGAGAAAAGCGGTGACAAACTATCCTGCCTTTGTAAGACTCTACCATCAATTTTTACACTTTTCCTGTAATTGCATTACCTCTAGTGGTGCTTTTAGAGGATCCAACCAGCCTCTGGGCTAAATAATTAACAGTGAAAACAGGGCGTTTTCTTCTCTGTCAGTTATAAACGTACTTGCATTTATACCTAGAAACAAAACAAACCTTACATTCGGAAACCATTCATAATTTCACTAAATTCTGCTGTTCTATAATAATGAGGTACCACATAAAAAAGAAAAGCTGGGCTGAATAACTCAGACAGAAGAGCGCTGGCCTTCTGAGCTCGAGTTGGCAGGTTCGAACCTGGTTCAGTCCAGTGATATTTGAAGGTGCTTTATTACATCAGCCTTGTGTCAGTAGATTTACTAACATGTTTCCCGCGGGGCAAAATTCTAGCACATCGGCGTCTCCGAAAACCATAACATAGTTAGTAGGAGGCTAAATGAATAACTTTATTATTACAAAAGAAAAGATGCCATCACTACTGTCACGGACAAGTACAGAGTACAAAACATTTCAACTGGGCACATCGTAATTTTCAGTGAATAAGATATCGTATAGCATGCTTTATTATTTTTTTACAATCGGATTTAGGTCGCACCGACACAGATAGGTCTAATGGCGGCGTGATGAACTGTTGAGTGTTCTATTAAATAGTTACTATTCAAAAGTGTAGTGTATCTGATGGACTGTTGTGTGCGCTGTTGCTACTACTACTACTGTTATTAATCTATTATGTAGTCTAATTGATGGATTGTTGACTCCTGTTATTATTATTATTATTATTACTATTATTATGTGTTTATCTATTTAAACAGTGAACGTTGGTGTGGTGAGTGAAGTGGAAGAGGTAATATACACGGGACCCCGGTGGAAAGGTATGTACTCCACGCTAGGAGTGGCCAAAATCCCTGTTGATAGTACTGGTAGTGTCAAGCCGGTCGTAAAAGCAAATCGTCTCATCTCTATAGACTACTGACGACATTATCTGAATCAAATGCTAGGACGTCGCCACTATGCGTCACATGCCAGCGTGATAAATACGCAAGGGTTGTCGTAACATGGGAGGCGAATATTACAGAAACATGCCTCTACATTTCGTTTCACGTCGCTCAACGTCGGCACTATGCCAGAAGGCTATAACGAACAGGCGAAAGCACTTGAGAAGAGGCGGGTCGGCGTCGGTGTAGTGCTGGAAACTCGCTTAAGTGGGAAGAAATCATAGGGCATCGTATGCTGTTATAAAGTGATATACACCGAGAGAAAAGGAAAAACCAACACCAAGAAAGAATGATGTTAGGGAGGTGGAATTTGCGGAATGTGGCGACGGAGTAATGGCACTGATTTGAAGATGCGTGTCATATAGCAATGGATAAGCCGTACCGAGTTCAAAGAGTACTCCCCAACATACAAATTAATATTGAGTATAACCACAGTGGGCTGCAATGCACACGCGGATTCTTGCATGTGTAGTGTCGCACAGACTCAGAAAATATTAGTGCTGAGGTACAGTATCCCACGCCTGTTCCCATTGCACCGCCATCTCATCGATGAAGATAAAACTGGAATTCAAGAGGACAGACTGGGACCAATATTGATTTATAGGAAGATGAATTAGGGATTCGAATGATTTATCAACGGAAATGTTCGATCAATTTGTAAGTTCTCTGAAATCATTTGACTAGATAAACAACTGAGAGGGAACTTGCAACCTGGGAGACAGCCCTAAATGCAGATCAATGACGACTAATTTATTGATTGATTGATTGATTTATTGACTGATTGGGACAGAAGGTCCCTGTGGTCATGCATGAAGGAGAGCAGGACAGGTTGGTGAGTTGCTGCACATGAGCAACAATTGCAAGATACGGTTCCCCATACCCTCTTCAGTTCTACGTCGGACAAGCATACGTCCATTACTCATGCCCAAGCAGAAGCGGCTTTAATCAGTGAATACCACATCTCATCAAAACGCTTTCTAAACACTTCGTTTGCGACAGCACTGCAGGCGTGCTCTGCAGAGAACAGGGGTGGGTGGTAATATATCCAGAGGAACGCGTGAAAGAAGACATGCCTCCAGTAGACGATTTCCGATAGTTCGACGAGAGACTCCAGCTGCACTCAAAACTCGAATGCGTGTTGATGTGCCTTATACTCCACCACTGCAGTTAGATTAATGCGTTAATCTTCGCGTACAGTGCATTGAAGAGGCTATCCCGAACCTGGTCGACGATGGTGTACGCCTTCGTTTTGATATTGCAGAAAACACCCGTGAACCGTTGCACTATCTCGCCCCAGTATTTCGATAATTTCTCTATATTACCAACCTCCTCGGAGGTCTACTATGCAACCCCTAAAAGGCATTTAACTGCATTCGCTGCCAGTCTGTTGTCGTGGCATGGCAAACTACTGCGTACGCCAGATCTCCATATGATAATGGACACACTATTTCCATTTCGCCAAACGCGAACGTTGAACTTTACAGCTTTACTATAGTGCTTCTTGTGGCAGAATTCTGAATTACTATGACGCTGTAGCCGCAATCGTTCACTTGCACGGACAAGTCTTATGGCCTCTTCTATTGTGGAGTTTCCCGCTTACATCCTTCGAAGTGCTGCTTCTTCCATTTCAGCCAGTGTACAGTAGTACGCACGAAATTGCGAAGGGCGCCAGCATTGTTGTGTTTTTAAAGTTCGGTAGTTCTGTCTCCAAAGTCCAGCGGAATAATGAGCGTCTAATGAAGATAATCTGCACAGCAGATGGGAATAAAATCCACTTCTTTGGCACCTCCACCCAGCAATCAGTTCGACCAAAGATGCTTTCTGGACAATGTTCGACGAGAAAATCTCTAAAATACCTCTTGAAGACTGCCTCGTAGTCTCAGGAGGTCTCAATGGACGCGTCGGACGTAGGTCGTACCGTACGAAACAGACACGACGCAACACCAACCAATCATTAGGAATGTACGTAGCATGCCACCAAAAATCGAAAATTCAGTATGAACATGACCAGCGAGAAGCAAATAGTAGCACTTCCGAGAGGAGGCTGACGTCATAGTAAGAATACCAATGCCAGATTTATAACCACAGTTGAAGAAAGATGGACGAAAGTGACAGAAACTGGAAGCTATACGCTTCAATCGTACATATCCTTGACCAAGATTCGGTACGCAAGAAGAAACACTTACGGTATATAATTAGTTTCCCACCGATACAAATATCGCCTCATTGGAGCGCTGAAGGCGAAGAAGATAGTAATAACGACAAAACCCAGTAAACTCAAGAAACTTGACGTGTGTGAAAAAGAACGTAGTATCTACTGACTCTTTAAAATTAAGAAATTAAGAGTTATTCCGCATCAACGACGTGGGATGCAGCAACCCGGTTAAGATTACCTTTCGGTCAGGTTGTTCAAGGGGGAAACTATTTCGAAAGGATCTCGACTAAGACTTTCTCCCACATACCAATGTTGTGGTAGGAACCCTCAACTCGCTTCGGGTTAACAATTTACTGCAATTGTCTTTTAGCAATCGCCATTATTTGACAGACGGAATGTAGAGAAAGTTCGTACACCTATAGCGATGTTACGACTGCAGATCACGTGACAGTAACTATGCCATTAATTGCAAATGTGAAAATCGATGTAATTGATGTAGATCCCTGTGGAACTCCCTTTCTTTGACGCAATACGGTATTTAGAAGAAAAGACTAGCTACTCTAACAAGAAATAAAAACGTCACTTTTTTTTTACAATTTGCTTTACGTCGCACCAACACACACAGGTTTCATGGCGAGGATGGGATAGGAAAGGGCTAAGAGTGGAAAGGAAGCGACCGCGGCCATAACTAAGGTACAGCTCCAACATTTACCTGGTGTGAAAATGGGAAACCACGGAAAACTATCTTCAGGACTGTCGATAGTTGGGTTCGAACCCACTATCTTCCGAATGCAAACTGATAGCTGGAAGCTAAGGATATAGAGTTGTCGCATATAAACACCCTCAGATGCCACTGAACTCAGTAGGATACGATCATGCGATATTTCGTTCCTTGTGAAACATCTACTAGGATTTCTTTTAATTCGCTCGCAGTTATGCGACCTTAACCTACGGCAAACTCGCTGGGTTACTTTAGTCTTATCTTGTAACCTATCAATACGGTGGTATATATATATACAGGGGTGGCCACTAACCTTAATTTTGGGAGCCGCAAATTTAGGAGACGAAACTGGGAGCATGTTTAGAAAATGGTTTATAAAATGAAGAGACGTTTTTCGTTTTATAACAAATGAAGGAACCTTTATTTTCTACACTACACAGAATATTGTTCAGGTACACATCAAGGAATGAAATTTTACTTTTGAGAAGTGCTTTTTTGAGTGTTCATTTTTGCCGTTACGAGTTTTGTTGAAATCTGGCTGATAATTGGTAAGCCCAGTTCGCACAAGTTAACTTAAATGTTCATCAGTTAGTTAAGATCGATATTTAGATTTAATGAATTTAAGCGTTGAGTACAGTGATTCATACACACATGTAGTCCCAAAGATTGAGATAAGTCTCTTAGCACACTCTTTTGTTAGTGGGTATTTTTCTTCTGGAGCATTCTTCCAAAAGTCTATGGTAGAAACGCCACTTCGTTTGAGTCCTTTTACTCCTTCATCCTCTTGCAGTTCTAGTAGCTCCACCTCTACAGCTGCTGTATCCTTTGTTATTGGTGATGAAACAGGACAGCCATCGCCCACAACATCATCAGCAAAAGGATTTTTCAGGAATGAAAATGAAGGTTTAAGTGATCTCAAATCATTAAATAACGTTAAGCCGCACATCGCTGCTACTAACTGCCGCCGGCCGCGAGATGATGTTGGTTTCCATTAATTATATGAATTAATTTTACTCTAAGCTTGGTGTCAAGAGCCGCACGAGACTGACTCAAGAGCCGCATGCGGCTCGCGAGCCTCGTTGTGGGCAGCCCTGATATATAAGTATGTAGAGGAATATTGGAAATGATCATAAACGTTTCCAAAAACTTTAAACATGGTTAGTTTTGTTTAATTTATCAAATAGGACACACTCTTAAACTTGAAATGCCGGGCGGAATGGCTCAGACAGTGAAGGCACTGATCTTCTGACCCCAACTTGGCAGGTTAGATCCTGGCTCAGTCCGGTGATATTTGAAGGTGCTCATGTCGGTAGAATTATTGGCACGTAAAAGAAATCCAGCGGGACTACATTCCGGTACCTCAGCGTCTCCGAAAAATCGTTAAAGTAGTCAGTGGGACAAAAAACACATAAAATTATTATTAAACCTGAAATTACTTGTTACCGCACGATGTGTTCGTTTCTTGTAGTACTTCTGTGATAAAAACGTCTGTGCTGGATATTCTGACACGTTTTTCGTTTCTCACACAATCTCCCGCATTTTCCCCTTCCAGGTTGGCAAATTTCCCGGTTGACCTGCAATTAAAAGCTCTCTGTGTGCTTTGTTGCGAATGATCTAGCTCCAGTATGTGCAGCATGGTACTTACTGTTAGTGATGTGAAGTGATCGACTATCAAACACGACGCAACGGCAAGGAGGGACAATTTGAGAGGGCTCAGATTATTGGTTTCTACGGAAATGGGTCCCTTAAAACCGTAGCCGGACAAAAATTCGACATGCATCAAAGTTAAAACGTAGGTCCAGATCCTCGTAGAAATGGCATCGACGGTGCAGGATGATCGAAACATGTTTCTAGCAATCTGAAGGGACCTTCGAACAACGCAAGCGCCAATTCGAACAAATGTGGCATACCACGTTACGCTAAAAATCGTACCTTCAAGTCGGAGTATCTACGGCCTTCTGAATTTAAATTACATTCTTCATTCGTGACCATTATGGACAGACTGCCGGGATTTCTAGGTATTACCCTTACCCGATCCGAGATAGTCCTACCAAACAGCGAATACTCTATTGCAGGCGACTCTGGTCCGTATCCGGGCCCCGATGCCTTTTTCCCGGACTGAGAGTGAACAGGTTTCCTACTTGCTCCACAGACGGCAGTGTTTTCTTCATTCTCCGACCTCTTCCCTGCTTCAGTAGTTAGCTGTCGCTTGCTCCGCACACGCGCTGTTCATACGCCAGTGTAAGCTGTCAATTATTTCAGTAAACTTTTTTCGTCACGAAGGACTAAAAGGGACGTGAAGTGGACTCTGAAAATCGCATCTTCGAACCTGAAGGAGGAACTGAATATTCTTCGTTTTGCCTGAACGTAAAGGCCCAAAACTGACATGTTTAATATCCAATTAGACATTTGCTTTAATTAACAGAGGGAATTTCTTCCGCATAACCCCATTTCACAAGATAACTACGTCTCTGCTATTTGCTTTACGTCGCACTGACACAGATATGTCTTATGGCGACGATGGGATAGGAGAGGCCTAGGAATTGGAAGCAAGTGGCCGTGGCCTTAATTAAGGTACAGCCCCAGCATTTGCCTGGTGTGAAAATGGGAAACCACGGAAAACCATCTTCAGGGCTGCCGACAGTGGGATTCGAACCCACTATCTCCTCGATGCAAGCTCACAGCCGCGCGCTCCTAACCGCACGGGCAACTCGCCCGGTCATACAAATCTCAAGCAGGAAATAAGTGATGCTTCCATGCACTCTGTGGCTATGGATGAATCTTCAGATAGGACTGACTGTGCTCAACTGTGGTATCTATTCGTGTATTTAATGGTTTTCGATTTTTGGAAACATTGCTTGTGGTATCTATGTATTCGTGTATTTAATGGTTTTCGATTTTTGGAAAAACTGCTTGTCTTCAAGGCTATTGTACACATATACAAATGCTACGCACCATTTCGGAGCATGATATGAAATAGGGAAATCTCCTATCGGTGACTACATATTGTGATCGTGACATGGTGGGAGATGAGGGTGGCCAGGCACACTGACTGACAGAGCAAATGCAACACCAAGAAGGAGTGGTCAGAACTTTATGCCAATTGCAGGGTAGACTGACGTCACTGAGGTATGCTCATGATGTGAAATGCGCCGCTGTGCTGCGCACGTAGCGAACGATAAATGGGACACGGCGTTGGCGAATGGCCCACTTCGTACCGTGATTTCTCAGCCGACAGTCATTGTAGAACGTGTTGTCGTGTGCCACAGGACACGTGTATAGCTAAGAATGCCAGGCCGCCGTCAACGGAGGCATTTCCAGTAGACAGACGACTTTACGAGGGGTATGGTGATCGGGCTGAGAAGGGCAGGTTGGTCGCTTCGTCAAATCGCAGCCGATACCCATAGGGATGTGTCCACGGTGCAGCGCCTGTGGCGAAGATGGTTGGCGCAGGGACATGTGGCACGTGCGAGGGGTCCAGGCGCAGCTCGAGTGACGTCAGCACGCGAGGATCGGCGCATCCGCCGCCAAGCGGTGGCAGCCCCGCACGCCACGTCAACCGCCATTCTTCAGCATGTGCAAGACACCCTGGCTGTTCCAATATCGACCAGAACAATTTCCCGTCGATTGGTTGAAGGAGGCCTGCACTCCCGGCGTCTGCTCAGAAGACTACCATTGACTCCACAGCATAGACGTGCACGCCTGGCATGGTGCCGGGCTAGAGCGACTTGGATGAGGGAATGGCGGAACGTCGTGTTCTCCGATGAGTCACGCTTCTGTTCTGTCAGTGATAGTCACCGCAGACGAGTGTGGCGTCGGCGTGGAGAAAGGTCAAATCCGGCAGTAACTGTGGAGCGCCCTACCGATAGACAACGCGACATCATGGTTTGGGGCGCTATTGCGTATGATTCCACGTCACCTCTAGTGCGTATTCAAGGCACGTTAAATGCCCACCGCTATGTGCAGCATGTGCTGCGGCCGGTGGCACTCGCGTACCTTCAGGGGCTGCCCAATGCTCTGTTTAAGCAGGATAATGCCCGCCCACACACTGCTCGCATCTCCCAACAGGCTCTACGAGGTGTACAGATGCTTCCGTGGCCAGCGTACTCTCCGGATCTCTCACCAATCGAACACGTGTGGGATCTCATTGGACGCCGTTTGCAAACTCTGCCCCAGCCTCGTACGGACGACCAACTGTGGCAAATGGTTAACAGAGAATGGAGAACCATACCTCAGGACACCATCCGCACTCATATTGACTCTGTACCTCGACGTGTTTCTGCGTGCATCGCCGCTCGCGGTGGTCCTACATCCTACTGAGTCGATGCCGTGCGCATTGTGTAACCTGCATATCGGTTTGAAATAAACATCAATTATTCGTCCGTGCCGTCTCTGTTTTTTCCCCAACTTTCATCCCTTTCGAACCACTCCTTCTTGGTGTTGCATTTGCTCTGTCAGTCAGTGTATGTCATATACGAGATCAAAATATTAATGTTGTGTTTTGCTACTTCACCAAACCGCATTGTGGTGTCTGATGTTATGAGTCCATTCACTTGTGTGATTTTACGAGAGAGATCATCACTGCCACACACACTTTCTAGAACTTACCTTGAGAAATTTGGCACCAGGCACACAGATCTTTTGCTTCACAATAATGTTTACTGGCTTAGCAAAGGAACCATGCTTTCCTGATTTTTTGACTGAAGTTTTCTCAATCTGTGTGACGAGAAACGTCAGTTCTCGACGATCAAGAATCAGTCCAGCAGGTTGATTTCTTGAGTGACATACTTAACCACTTAAAAATCTTGCCACTATTTTAGAGGGACAGGGTCTAGGAAAATATTGTTACATGAACTGCATGATTCTGAAAGACTTTTGAGCTACATTAGATTTCTCTGTTCAAGATTTGGAAGAAATAATTCATTTTCTCACACTTCGTTCGGTATCTTGTAACAAAAGTTCGTTGCGGAAAATGTCAGTTTTGTATCAATTAAAAAGAGAAATTGATGAACAAATCATGCAGCTCAACAAATTTGAATACTTTTTTAGGCTTGACCTCATCGAAGCTCATCAACGAGGAATTTCATGAGAGAGATGCATATCAACCATATGAATTGACAAGACATGAAATGTATTGAGCATGCAAGGGACAGGTTGACAATGGCTGATTTTGACCGTCCATAAACTCCACAGACACTCTCAGACCTGAGCTGATCAGATGGAATGGGACCTTCTTCCTCAAGGTGACATCAATGTACTGATTGCAAGCATGCCACAGTATGTCCGAGGCATGAACAATGCTAGAGGTGGTCATACAACATTAAAAATCACAAACTATAACCTTTTCATTATTACTGTTTATTTGTGTTAAATACTGGAAGAAAAGCATTTGAGTTCACACAAGTTAACCTTTCCAGACTGTGTGCCACTGTGATATGACAACATTCTGTAACTTTATTATTGTATTGCATCATTAAATGAAGTGCAGTCATGGTGCAAGACTGCTGATGGTGTTGTTAATGTGATGGTTGTGCGGATTCATAAGGTGGTGGTTGATGTGGTCCACAGTGAGTAAGAATGTTTTTAAGGTCTGGTGGGCCACATATTATGCTGGTCCCCACATAATCAATCAAATTTTCATACAAGCAGTCAACTTACCTTATCTCACACTTGAGATTATCTTCCAAAACACCCCACTGTCACATTCAGGCACTCACCAGACCTTAATATTCTCACCTGTTGGCACCGTTAGATGAAATATGCTTCTCCAAATGAAATCCAAGTGCATTCATGCCCATTTCATATACATCAGACTGTCTAGACATAAGAAATTCCTCACAGATGTTTTCAATGGCTTATACATTATTTAATTGATTCCCTGCCCAAAAAAAAAAAAAATAATAAAAATAAAAATACAAGTCAGTTGGCAAGGGATCTGATACATATATGGTAGATGAGGAAGAGTTTCACTGTATAAGTGTTGTATAGTTTTTGGACTTCTTGTTGCTGAAATATGTAGTGAAACATTACTTCATCTCTGTTAACAAATCTAGGGCACTTACAGCATAAAATCTGATGTGTCTTATCGAGCTGTGTACAGTAATTCTTGGTATCGGTAGTTGCACCACATTCTCCACCAAACAGTCATCATTATTGTCCTTGAATGAAGGTTTGGTTTCAGAATGTGTTTTATGGGCCTCATAATTCATCATGCAGATTGGCAAAGGTTGTCATAAAATTTCCCTTTCTCATCAACAGTCGCTATCTTGTTTCAGACTCATCCACTTGGGACATTTCTGTTCCACGGAAACAGAGAAGTGCGGACTTCCAACATGTCATTTTCAGTGTGTGCATTTAGATCCTTGACTTTTCCAAATGCTTGTAAGCAGGATTGGTCAAGAATATGACAAATCACTCATTTCATCATATTATTATTTTTTATTTAAATGTCAGTTTAACCATGCACAAGCATAATAATTCAAAATTTGAACTTCAATCAAAGTTAACAGGCACGTAAAAACAGTCAGTCAGTCAGTCAAGGAGAATGGGTTTTTACATTTAAATCTTCAAGTTTATACAGGCAATGAAAATGCTGAGATAAAAAGTGATAAACAGAAATTTACTGTCGCTGAAGTTTTGAGAAAGTACAATTCCTAGATTTGACCAAGATAAAAATGCTTTATTAATGAGTCCCTCCATGTTAGTAGGTAGCAAACAGTGTAGTAGGCCTAAAATATGCCTCACTGAAAAAATTAAAGAAAATAAAGGTCTCTGATTATTATAAGCATGATGGGAGTGTCAACACAGACATGCAGTCTCTGATACCGCTGCTGTATTTAGTGTTGTTATTGGCACAAAATGAACATAATGGATACATTGTGTGATGTCACAGACATGTGGCTGTTTTTCTTTTTGATCAAGCAAGTTGGCTGTGCAGTTAGGGGCATACAGCTGTGAGCTTGCATTTGGAAGGTAGTGGGTTTGAACCTCACTGTCAGCAACCCTGAAGATGGTTTTCTGTGGTTTTCCATTTTCACACCAGGTAAATGCTGGGGCTAAACCTTAAGGCCATGGCTGCTTCCTTCCTACTCTTAGCCCTTTCCTATCCCATCATCACCATAAGACCTATTTGTGTCAGTGCAACAATATAAACAATTTAAAAAAAAAACAATATTTTTATTTTGTCATCGACATGTGTCACATACTTTTGAGGACTTGCTGGAGCATTTGGACATTTGACAGTGTTTCATCTTCAGCAACGTCTCCACTTGTGATTGATAGGGTTGTTGAGGGCACAAACAATTTTCTGTTTCCTTCAACATTTCATTTCTTACATCCAGAATGAATCTCCTCCAGCTGATTTGCTTCCCAGTAACTGCATTGTAGATTATCCAAGAGTTTGTTGCTGAGAGATCAAAAATATTGTACATCACATGAATAGGCCATCTCCTGGTTCCAGCTCAAGTGGAACATTTGCATGCTATTTAATCCAGGAAATCCACTCCAACTTCAGTTTTGTTGTAGAACAAAGTAGCCTAGTTTCTTCTTCCCTTGATTGTCTACCTGCACATCAGAATGAAGGGAGCTCTTGGTAATCTTTTCCTTCCATACGATTAAATGTAAAATAGTAAGATACCAACGTATTAAAGGGCTAATCCCTTACATTCATTCAAAGGGCCAATAATTACAAACATTAGTACGACAAGTTTACATTTTCATCTACGTAGAGTTTGCCCCATTACGGCACCAGGTCTTTCAAGTAGCTTCTCCAACAGTGAGAGAAGATAGGGCTGACTAGGAGGGGAGGGGATCAAATGAGGTGGGTAGAGTTGAGGCTCTGGTCATGGGGGATTCCATTGTTAGACATGTCAGGAAAGTGTGTGGAGGAAAGGGTACCAGGGTAGAGTGCTATCCAGGAATTAGGTTAAAGCAGATGTTGAGGAAGGTAAAAGAGAAGGAGGAGGGAAAGGAGAAGGTGGTAGTGTTTCACATTGGTACTAACAACGTAAGACAAACAGGTATAAGTGCCAACATAGTTGGGGATGTGTGGGACCTGGTAAATGCAGCACAGGTGAAGTTTAATGAAGCAGAGATTGTTATCAGTGAAACACTGTGTAGAAGAGATACTGACTGGAAGGTGATTGGGGATTTAAATGAGACTATGGAGTGGGTATGTGGGAAACTGGGAGTGAGATTTCTAAATCCTACTGGGTGGGTAGGAGATAGGGATCTGCGCTAAGATGGCCTTCACTTAAACCGCAGTGGTACATATAAGTTAGAAAATTTGTTTAGAAGGGTTATAGGGAGGTACATTCAAGGAAACAGGGTGGCCTAGGGATCAGTGATAAGGGAACAGGGAACTGGAAATCAAATAGGGATGACATAAAAATGTTAGTGCTCAATTGTAGAAGTATTGTAAAGAAAGGAATAGAATTAATTTAATAGATATATACTTACCAGATATTGTAATAGGAGTTGAATCATGGCTGAGAAATGATATAATCGATGCCGAAATTTTCTCACAGAACTGGAGTGTGTAGAGATAGGATAGGAATGGTAGGAGGGGGAGTATTAATTCTGGTGAAAGAAGAATTTGTAAGCTACGAAAAAGTTAAAGATGACAAACATGAAATTCTAGGTGTAAGGCTCAACTCTAAAGATAATAGGCAACTTGATGTCTTTGGAGTGTACAGACCGGGAAAGGTTAGCGCAGACGCTGATTTAGAATTATTTGATAAGATAATCAGCTATGTGGAAAACGATAAGGAAAAGAAAGAGATTGTAGCAGGTGATCTCAATTTACCAAATGTCAATTGGGAAGGTAATGCGAACGGCAGGAAGCATGACCAACAAATGGCAAATAAGTTAATATGGGAAGGGCATTTGATTCAGAAAGTGATGGAACCAAATAGAGGGAAGAATATTCTGGATGTGGTGCTGGTAAAACCAGATGAGCTCTATAGAGAAACAGAAATAATAGATGGTATTAGTGAACATGAAGCTGTTTTTGTGGTAGTTAAAAATAAATGTGAAAGAAAGGAAGATATTAAAAGTAGGATTATTAGGCAGTACCATATGGCTGATAAAACAGGCATGAGGGAGTTTTTAAAAAGTAACTATGATCGGTGGAAAACGGTAAATAAAAGTAAACAGACTCTGGAATGGGTTTAAAGCAATTGTTGAGGAATGTGGAAATAGGTTTGTACCTACAAAGGTGGTAAGGAATGGTAAATATCCAAAATATTATAACATAGAAGTAAAGAGACTAAGAAGGAGGTGGAGGTTGGAATGAAATAAGAGTTAGAAATGGCTGTGGAAATAAGGAGAAATTGAAGGAACTTGCTAGGAAATTGAATGTAGCAAAGAAGTCAGCTAAGGATAGCATAATTGACGGTCATATAAATTCTAGTGAAAAATGGAAGAGTCTGTAGAGGTACTTTCAAGGCAGAAACAGGTTCCAAGAAAGATATTCCAGGAATCATTAATGAACAAGAGGAGTGTGTATGCAAGGATCTTCAAAAGGCAGAAGTATTCAGTCAGCAGTATGTAAAGATCGTTGGTTACAAGGATAATGTCCAGATATAGAAGGTGAGTAATACTAAAGAAGTATTAAAATTTACCTATGACAATGACATTTACAGTAAAATACAAAAGTTGAAAGTGAGAAAAGCAGCTGGAATTGATAAGGTTTTGGGGGATATACTAAAGACAATGGGTTGGGATATAGTACCATATCTGAAGTACTGTACTTGTTTGATTATTGATTACATGAAGGAGCTGTACCAAATTAATGGAGAGTTGCTATAGTAGCCCCTGTGTATAAAGAAAAGGGTGACATACATAAAGCTGAAAATTACAGGCTAATCAGTTTGACATGCATTGCATGTAAGCTTTGGGAAAGCATTCTTTCTGATTATATCAGACATGTTTGCATAATTAATAAGAAACATACCGTCCAGGTAAAGAAGTTGCTCAAACAACAGAAAAGCAACTTGCAGGAGAACTCTATATACTCGGAACCATTTTCACATCTGGAAGTAGATACTGCTATTAAAAGCCTCAAACCAGGTAAAGCTGCTGGCTTTGATGGGATATTTCCTGAGTTTCTGATACATAGTGGTCCAAACACAAGGCTCTGGTTGGCTAAATTCTACTCTAATATATTATCGTCTGGACATCTGCCATATGAATTCCGGGTAAGCAAGATCATTGCAATACTGAAACCCGGTAAACCGGAAGACAAAGTTGATAGCTACCGTCCAATAGCATTGCTGAGTGTTTGCTATAAACTCCTTGAGAGACTTGTGTACAACAGAATTAGTTCGGCCATTAATGAAGTGATCCCAGTAGAGCAAGCTGGATTCAGGCAGAACCGAAGCTGTGTTGACCAGGTGCTAGCACTAACAACTCACAGTGAAGCTGGTTTTCAAAGGGGTACTAAAACATCTGTAGTCTTTGTAGATCTAAAGGCTGCACATGATACTGTGTGGAGGCAAGGGTTGATGTTGAAGCTGCAACGAGTTATCCCTTGCAAAACTGTAACCACACTGATCAACAATATGCTAACCGAAAGGCTCTTCCGCGTCGTCATATATGATGACATTAGTCGTCTTAGGAAACTAAAAAATGGTCTTCCCCAGGGATCAGTATTGGCACCTCTTCTATTCAATCTCTACATATCGGAGATCCCTGAGACACAATCATTAAAATTTTCTTATGCAGACAACCTAGCCATTGCCATTCAACATGCAGATCTCAGCCATGCCGAGGCCATCCTGACGTCTGACCTGAATACACTTAGCTGTTACTTCCGAAACTGGAGACTACAACCCAGCATGAATAAGACAGAATCTGCTTGCTTCCATCTCCACAACAAGTTGGCTAATACAAAACTCCAAATATGCTTCAATGGCTCAGTGCTAAAGCACAATCCTAATCCAAAGTACCTCGGGGTAACGCTTGACCAAACCCTATCTTATAGAAAGCATCTTGAAAACCTCGGATCTAAGTTGAAATCACGTAATAATATTCTGTTTAAACTGTGTGGAACTTCATGGGGTACTTCAGCGGACACATTACGGCGCACTGGGCTTGGCCTTGTGTATTCTGCAGCTGAATACTGCTCTTCAGTATGGCTTAACAGTTGCCACGTGAAGAAAGTCGATGTACAACTTAACGCCACCATGCATATCATCTCTGGTACTCTGAAGCCTACTGCAACGCACTGGCTGCCAGTCCTGTCCCACACTGCTCCACCAAGCCTGCGACGTTCAAGAGCCCTTGTTCAAGAATATGATAAGATCATGTCCAATCCAACTCTACCTATCCACAGAGATGTTGCAGATCTCTGGAGACAAAGGCTGAAATCCCGTAAGCCACCAATGAAAACAGCTAAGAATCTAATGGATGCTGGTTTCAATTTAAAAGAGGAATGGAAAGAGCAATGGATTCGTACAGCTCCGGAGTGGCCAAGCCTCTTTAATCCAAACCACGCCCCAGCTGGTTTTAGTTTGCCAAGAATAACGTGGGCATCACTAAACAGGTTTCGCACTAATTGTAGAAGATCTGCATTCTCCCTTCACCAGTGGGGCTTCGGGAACTCTCCAGCATGTGATTGTGGTGCTTTAGTCCAGACCATGCATCATATAATGGACGAATGCCCTCTGCGTGCTTATGGTGGAGACCGGAAAGACTTTGCTGATGTCAGCATCTATATCATATATCATAAGTGGTACGTTCCGAGCTGTCAGTGGAGAGATGGAGTGGAATGACATCAGTAGATGAATAAGTTTGAGAGGTGTCTTTAAAAGTAGGAAAGATCACAATATGAAGATAAAGTTGGAATTCAAGAGGACAAATTGGGGCAAATATTCATTTATAGGAAGGGGAGTTAGGGATTGGAATAACTTACCAAGGGAGATGTTCAATAAATTTCTAATTTCTTTGCAATCATTTAAGAGAAGGCTAGAAAAACAACAGATAGGGAATCTGCCACCTGGGCAACTGCCCTATATGCAAATCAGTAGTGATTGATTGATTGAAATGAAGCAGATCGGTCCAGTAGAACAAACGGACGGATTTGCCTAAGCTGTTTACAGTAAACTCTTTTAATATATAAGATAACTGAATTATGTAAAGTTAACATTCATCATATGTAATACGTTTTGGTATATGCAGTAAGTTGTGGTATATATGTATATTTTTTTTACAATTTGGTTTACATCGTATCACAGACTATATGTAAGCTATATTTCAAGCATAGTCACATATGTAATAAACTGCGTTGTGTATATTTTAAACGTGATGTTAACCTAAACATATTTATGTTACTTGTGTAATGTGAGTTATTAATGAACTTGACCAATTTTGGTTCCTGTTAGATCCGTATTGACTAATAATGAGTTAATAACCTGTGAGAAAACAGGGCTTATAAGGGTCCATCAGTCAATGTATTGTTCTAAACATATTGACTGATGCATTCAAAT
Source organism: Anabrus simplex (assembly GCF_040414725.1). Classification (NCBI taxonomy): domain Eukaryota; kingdom Metazoa; phylum Arthropoda; class Insecta; order Orthoptera; family Tettigoniidae; genus Anabrus; species Anabrus simplex. Next base: position 52,322,165 of record NC_090273.1, on the reverse strand, counting down.
CTATCCAAAAGCATCCAAAACCACACACTAATTGTGTAAGCCTATATGTCAATTGCATTGACTGGCAGACCCTTATTAGCCCTGTTTTGTCACAGGTTGTTAAATCAAGTGAGTTAAGTCGCATACATTTTTGCTGTAAGGGGATAACATATTTGTGTTATATTAATTCAATGTCAAGCACGCTATTATGGAAATTGTTTGGGTTATTTAAAGAGATACTGTGCCATTCAACAGTGCGGTTATTTGCTTTAGCTAGAACTCGGCTTGCCTAAACAAAGAATTAATGTATCGTCAATTCGTAACGCGATCTTACAGAAGTGTCCAAATATAAAACTCGCATTTCCTCAAAATTAACTTCTAGTGACTAACCATTCACAAAAGTCATATTCAAAAACGCACGAGAATTCGGTAACTTCAAAGCAAAGTAGACCAGCCGTAATAAATTTTGCGGTATGCACTTTAAATTTCAAATCGCCCATTTCGACATGAAACTCTTATGTCTTCAGTCGTAAATCTCCTTTTACAAGATTTAAACTAACCAAAAACGGAATAAAATAAAACATGATGCACCGGTTGCGGTCGGAATGTTGACACAGTAGGCTACAGTACTTCAAATTATTTTTCAAGATCGTTAATCTCTAACCTCTACTTCTAAATAGTCAAGAGTCTGGTTCTAAAGTAATGTATGGAATAATAAGTTCCTCAATCTATTTTCCACTTAGTATATACTATCATAAGCAGAAATTAACTACCATAGATACTTTTTTTTTTCTGTTCGAAAGTGTATTAGCAGTCCGGATATACATATTGTAAAACTCAAGTTCTCGGATAAATGACACAAATAATTTCCTTAAAGGTATGCTTAGCTGAAAGTACAACGCACCACTACGTCAAATGATAGGAAAGTCGACTTAAAGGCGATAATAATTGAGGAACGCGCTTTTCACTTGTATATCAGAGAGTCCGATAGATCTACTCACCTATGATTCAAGCAAGAATCTTCAATTATACTGAACTCCGAGCGGGCTGTACTAGAAATCTCGTCCGAACAAACCAAAACCATCCACAAAACACTGTACGAAAATAAACAGTTGATTTCATACATTGCAAAATCATAATTTTTTAATTTTTACTGCGTCTTTAAATCGATATTACATACCTTCGATGGTTATTCTGCGATTGATATTTGTGTTTGCAACAGATTCAATTTCGAGAATCGATAGTTACAATATCACTCCAAATACAGTAGAGACAATACACGACACTGAGCGAGATATCGAGGGACAGCTATTGGAGCTCACTCTAGCGGATAGACCTGAACGGTACTGATTCTGTCATAAGAGCACGTGCATTTTTGTGTGAAGTTTTCGGTGTTATTTATGCGTTCTCAGTGAATTGACATAATTAAGTAGTAGCGTGTATCATTCCTTGATATCTCCTCTCAACATGAGGGGAAAGGTATGTGCTGTGTTTGGCTACAGTAATTACGAAGTAGAGAAAAATGCGCGGTCGTTCTTCAGGTTCCCTCGTGACAAGAACATGTAAGTAATATTGTGTTTGCATATATATTCTTCCAGTGACAGAGATTTTTATAGTACTTCATAATCTTCTGACCTGCTCGACCCATGTTTTAACGGGCTTAAAATATAATATGCATATTTTATTGTATAGTGCAGCAGTTAACCTTCAATACCGATGTGTTGTTGTAGGTGTGATCTGTGGGTTTTGAAATGTCACAGAAGCGATTTGGATAAAGTGTACAAGAAAGAAGGGACGTTACGCTTATATAAAAATTATAAGATCTGTTCAGATCATTTCCAGGCCCGCGACTTTAAAAATCCTCGACTATACAGCCAAGGGTATGTTATATTTTTACTCTAATTGCACGTTAATATTCCTCAAAGCATCACTATCGACAACATTTTCAAACTTTTCTTTCTTTTATCCCTCTTCTCAGATTAAAGCCGGGATTTTATAGATTTTCTTTCTGTTAGTAGGCTTCATGTTAAGAGGAAAATTGTCCAGCTATTAAATGTTAATTCATTGCATCATATGTGTAAGGAATGTGCCGATATTTTTCTTGACAAATGTCTTAATGTGATGATACAATGTTTTTAAATGAGGAAGAAGACAAATCCAACCGTAAGATTTCAGGCAGATATGATAAAGCTAAAAAAAGTAATGCATAAAGGAAAGATCAAGCCATTTCACAGCAGTCCATTTCACACCTTGTTTATATGTCTAATTTCAGTCTTTAAATAATAACCTTTTAAATGATTCTTCATTAATTTATCCAGAATTGCTATAGCAACTTCAAAGTTAATATCTCAATACCACTTTCTTTCTAGACGTAATTTATTTATCCATTTCCGTATATACATTTCCATTGATATTTGAATTTAGCGCGATTTGTTCAGGTCAAGTCACTAGGAGCGCCACCGTCGAATTGTCTCCCATGTTAGCAAGGCGAAATCCGTAAGTGTCGTGTATTGTCTCTACTGTATTTGATCACTCGCCACTGCATTGCCATTTGGGGGATTTTCTCCTTAAATGGAGAATTTTTGAAACCTAGGGTGAAGAGTTCAACAAAGAAAATATTGGTTTTATTTTTGAAATTTAAGGATATATACATTGGAGTGCAATAGGAGAAATAGGGAATCGTGCATTTTACGCTGAGTTTGAATTAATTTTGTCGGGTAAACGCCTAATGTGTCACCGTCACAGAAGTTTAAGATTTCTACATCGTATGAGTTCAGTTCAGTTGAGCTCTTAAGACCAAAATAAAGAGTGGAGTGTTGATTGGACTTTCTTGCCCTTCGAAAATTCCACTGCCAGGTTTGAAGCAGCTTTCGTATGATAAGCAGGCTGACACAATACCGCCGAACTCCAGATTTGAATTACAGATTGCTTTGACACCTGGTTTAAATATGATTCTGTTTACCAATGAACCGGTACTCTCTCCAGTGACATCTGTATATCAGCCTGAAGATAATTTCTATTTTAAGCTGACCAATTTGCACGGAAACTAGATACCGGTAGTGTATTTATACGAGCTTCATACGATAAGCTGACCATTTTCTTGGTGGCTGGGTTAGGGGGCGCGGGGGGGGGGGGGGCAATGTGCAAAGTAAGACAATTGCTCTACACTACTTTGGTTTTAGAAGGAAAAAGAGGGATGGTTAAATTCTGGAAGATTTAACAATTTATTCCATAGCTCAGGCGGCAGCTCACCGGCCTCTCACCACTGGATACCGTGGTTCAAATCCCGGTCACTCCATGTGAGATTTGTGCTGGAGAAAGTGGAGTTGGGACAGGTTTTTCTCCGAGTACTCCGGTTTTCTCTGTCATCTTTTATTCCAGCAACACTCTCCACTATCATTTCATTTCATCTCTCAGTCATTAATCATCGCCCCAGAGGAGTGTGACAGGCCTCGGCAGCCGGCACAATTCCTATCCTCGCCGCAAGTTGGGGGCTTCATTCATCCCATCCCTGACCTGGTCATTGACTGGAATACAGGTTGCAGGTTTTCATCATTAAATACTAGTATTATTATGATTATTATCGTTACTATTTGTACCGTGTTTTTGTGGATCACCGAGGTGAAAGAAGGTGCGGGCATGAATAGGTCTATCTACTACCATCAAACGATTAATTAGAAGCTTTAAAAATGAAAGTTATATTTCTTTTGGACTGGTTTCTTTTTTCAAATGCAAAATATTAACAAAACCGGTCGCTCAGCGACAGTACAAGATTTCAGGTACAGAATTAGTTTGTTAGTTTAGTTACACGTTTGGAGAAATCAGAAAAATCCACAAATCAATAATCTGAGCTTAAAACTCCCAGCTTTTACAAATGTTACTTGAGCATTATTTCTCCGTCCGCCCAATTTCTTTTACAAAGGATTTACAAGGTACAATTCTTTCAAGAGCATTTTTGCTCCATCATAACTTTACCGCCTTCCAAAAGGCATCATTTAACCATCAAAAGACAAAGCGCGTCTTTGCTCCATTAAAACCTTACATTAGGACACCTAGTTTTAAAGGGTCCAGGCCTATCGAAGGCACCACCTACATATTACGATTCAAACAGTATTTACTGTTTCAGACACACAAAAATCTGACTACTTAACCTAAAAGAAAGAAATTGAATGATGCAGGGGTATCGAATACCCATTCTACCGAGCCTTTAAGGAAAACAAAGCACAGGTTGGAATTACTAGCCCAAACTTCAAAATGATGCGGAGGCGGACACTGAAATTTCAAATAGAAGCTAAAACCCTAATTGGGCTTATGGCCTGACGTTACAGAGGTTAGTCATATGCTGCAGAAGTGACTCTTCTTCTTAATTCTCAATCCTAAGATTGGTTGGCAGCAATTCGTCTTCTCCACTCTTCTCTGTAATCCGCTAATCTCTTCATTTCCACATATGAGCCTGTTCCTACGTCATCTCTGATCTGTCTTGCATATTGCAGTCTGGGTCTTCCTCTTCCTCTTTTACCTTGAATCTTTCCTTCTATGACATTAACTATAAATCCATTGTGCCTATAGAGATGGCCAATTAACTGGTCTCTTCTTTTTCTTATTGTTGCTAAAAAGGTTCTTTTTTCACTTATTCGTCGAAGAACTTCTTCATTGGTGAGTTTTTCTGTCCATGAGATCTTTTCCATCCTCCTCCAGCACCACATCTCAAATGCTTCCAAACGTTTCTTATCACGTGCACTAATAGTCCACGTTTCTGAACCATACAAGGCCACACTCCAGACATAGCACTTAATAAAACTCTTCTTGGTCTCCACATTTAAATTCCTTGATGTAAGTAGTATCCTTTTCTTGTAAAAAGCAATTTTTGCTTGGGAAATTCTGCTCTTTATGTCAACTGAACTTTTTCCATCTGGAGTGATTTTACTTCCTAAGTAGGTAAAAGCATTTACTTGCCTTAGTGGTATATCACTAATTCTGATGTCGACTGCAATATGCTGGCGGTTGCATACCATAATTTCGGTCTTTTTTGTATTAATTTTCATGTTATACTTATCTCTCAATATCGTATTCATTCTTATTAATGCACTTTGTAGTTTCTCTTCGTTCTCCTCTATGACAGCTATGTCATCAGCAAATCGTATCATTTTGATTTCTACTCCATTTATCTTTATCCCTTCCATTTCCTCTTTGCATTCTTCAATTCCTTTCTCAATATACAGGTTGAACAGCACTGGTGACAAATTACATCCCTGTCGTACTCCTTTCTTTATATAAGCTTCCCGTACTTCACCATTTATGTTTATGATGCCTCTTTGGTTGTTATAGAGTTCGTATACTATTCGTCTATCTCTAAAATCTAAACCAACACTAGTCATAATCTTCATTAACATATTCCAGTTCACATTATCAAAAGCTTTTTCTAAATCCACGAATGCAATAAACAAAGGTTTCCTTACGTCTAGCATTTTGTCTATAACCTGTCGTAGTGTTAGAATAGCTTCTCGTGTGCCTCTATTCCGCCTAAATCCAAACTGATCTTCAGCCAAGTGTGGTTCAATTTTATTGCTTATTCGGTTATATATTATTCTTGTCAATATTTTTGACATGTGCGACAACAGACTCAAGGTGCGATGTTCTTCACATTTTAGAGTTCCAGGTTTCTTTGGTATAGGGATAATGAGAGACTTTTTAAAATCTTCTGGAATTTCTCCGGTTTCATATATTTCCGTGATCAGTTTAAAAATATAGCCGTGTGTTTCATCATCTAGTCTCTGTATCATTTCTCCAGTTATTTCATCGCATCCTGGCGCTTTATTAGGTTTCAATTCTTTCACAGCCTTGAGGTATTCTGCTTTTGTTAAAGAGGGTCCCATTTGGTCACTTGTTATGTTGTCTTCATTTTCAAGTTCATTTATGTCAGTAGGATCTTCATATAATGTTTCTATGTATCGCTTCCATCTTTCTCCCACTTCTTTGCTCTCAGACAACAGTTTCCCATTTTCAGCTAATATGCTGTTACTACGGCCATTGACTGTCCTGAATTGTTTCTTAATCAGTTCATAAGCAGTTTCCATGTTTCCTTTCTCCATTCTTTCTTCTATTTCTTTGCATTGTCTCATTATATATTCTTCCTTAGCCTTCTTTGCTTCTCTGTTGACTAGGTTTCGGAGTCTTTTATAGTTTGCGATTCCTTCTTCACACTTTGAGTTTTTAAATTTCCTCCTTTCCTCTATGAGTTCAAGCACATAATCTGTAACCCATGGTTCTCGTGCTTGTTTCGTCGTTTTCCCTATTGTCTGATGTGCAGCTTCTATGATAGAGTGTTTAAGGCCCGTCCATTTCTCATTTATTGTGCCATTGGGTATTTCTGCGACGTTCTGTTTTACCAGTGTTTGGTAGTTTTCCTTGATTCTGTCTTGTTTTAGTTTCCTCACATTATATCTGTAATATTTTTTCGCGTCTTTTCTCTTCTTTCTTAGTCTTAAATCAGATTTTAACAATACTAGGTTGTGGTCACTCGCTACATCAGCCCCTGGATAGCTTTTGCATTGTTTGACTTGGTTACGGTATCTTTCCTTTACCATAATATAATCTATTTGGTATCTCGCTTTATCTCCAGGTGCAGTCCAGGTGTACCTTCTTCTCTTGTGCTGTTTGAACAAGGTGTTTGTAATTATTAGTCCTTTTGCTTTACAAAAGTCTATTAGTTGTTGTCCTCTGTCATTTCTTATTCCGAGACCATACTGACCTACAGCCTTCCCATCTTTTCCTTCACCAACAGAGGCGTTCCAGTCTCCAAGAAGAATGAGGTTCTCGTTGTCCTTAATTGTATCCATCAACTCCTCTAACTGATCATATACCTGATCCACTTTTTCATCTGTATGATTCGTTGTTGGCATGTACACCTGTATTATTATCATGTCAAAGTGACTAGATGGGGAAATTTTAAGTTACAAATCTAAAGACAGAAACGGTTAAAAAACATAGTTACCTCAAATTCAAGTTGATGGGGGAACTCGAGAGGGTGTCACATTCTCTATTCCAGAGTTTAAGCTAAGTGCTTTTAGGCCCGTTTGAAATTTACAGTAGAAAATTACATTTTAGAAGATTGGAAATTTAAAGTTACATTATTAAAGATAGGACACCTTTCCCTCGAGGTAGCTTTCAGAGGCTATCACCTACTTATTAAATGGCTGCCATTACCTTACTGCGCTGGACTGCTCGATGAAGGGCGAAACGCCCCCGCCTCCACTATTAGCACACACTCAGTAAACTGGACGATCAAGAAGACAAGGTAGCTCGAAAAATTGCCAGCTTTTATACCCAAGAGGAAGGTTCGAGGGAGATCTGAACTAAGACCCGACACACCCCCAATTTTTTATTGGATAATTAAATATGGAGAAGAAAACGATGATTGGTTGAAAATTAAATACCACAAATTTTCGATTGGCCAGCATTACAAGTTGGTGGGAAGAGATACAAGTGTTGACAACTTTAACATACCAAAAACAAAAGATAATCACTCAGAGTAGTAAACCTAGGAATACAAAATTACTTTATCACTTTAGTAGTGACATCTATTGACCAACGTCCAAACTTCTTTCTCTAGTTGTTTCAAGTTTTCAGTGTAAGATGTCATTTCACAAGGAGCTTAATTTAAATGAACGGGGTGGGTGTACCCTCGCGGTACAATTATTATAATTATTCTTGCCCGTTTCACCCACTTTGGGGTACGATTGATCAAGCAATGGTTAGTGAGTCGTGTTTTCCTGTCCTCCCAGTATTTTTTCATCCTTTCAGATCTTGCCTTCTTCTCTCCTTCAGAAATTCTATATAGTCGTTTGGGCTTCACCCTGTCCTGAAACCTCTTTATTTTATCTTTGGTTATTTTCATCGCGGATGTATGTACAAGCATCTCTTCTGCAATTTGGAACTCTCGTAGGTCCTTCTCAGTTATTATTATTATTATTATTATTATTATTATTATTATTATTATTATTATTATTATTATTATTCTTTCTTTCTTTCTTTCTTTCTTGGGAACCGGCCAAACTTAGGACCACGCCAATACCACTTCACTTCCTTCTAATCATCCCTTCTTCCTTCCTCTTTCTCCACAGTGCCTTCATTCTTTCAGAATGTTGCGCTCTTCTCTCTTCAGTCCATCTTCCCCCTCTGCGCTCTTTCTTTTCTTCAACCAGAACTTTTATTTTGGAAAGTCTTTTCCTGAATTGGTCTCTATCACGACATTCTTCATCTGCAATTCCTAACCTCTTGAGTTCTTCCTTCATCTGCTTGGCATATCCCCCCTGGCTCTTCAAGTAGTATATTTTATTAAAAATTTGTTTATTTAACCTTGCTGGATCATTCTGACCATGTGTCCATAGAATCGCAGCCGTCTTTTCCTTATTGCTATTTCCAGGTCTTCTGTTCTTTTGTATATCTCCTTATTTGATCGTAATCTGTAGTTTCCCTCTACCACCCTTGGGCCGTAAATCCTCCTTAATATTCTCCTTTCAATCTTTAATAGTTTTTCCAGGTTCGTTAGTGTTGCTGTTTCCACCCCATACAGAATCACTGGTTTTACCACAGCATCATAATGTCTTAGTTTCGCATTGATGGAAAGATTCTTTTTGTTGTAAATGGCTTTGGTGGCAGTGTTTAGCCTTTCCAACTTAAGTCTTCTATTTTCCATGGCCTCTTTATGCATCCCGTTGCTGCTGATAATCTCTCCCAGGTATTTAAACTGCTTTGTGACCTTCACTTCGCCATATTTCGTCTTCATTGTTTTCTTCACATAATTCCTGTCCGTGCTCATCATCTCTGTTTTCGTGAAGGAGGTTTTTAAACCTGTTTTCTCGGCTATCTTCTGTAGTTCATTTATTATTATTATTATTATTATTATTATTATTATTATTATTATTATTATTATTATTATTATTATTATTATTCATCGTTAGGGCCACTTAGAACCGCGAGATCCAGTGGCGTGCACTGAACCCCAGCTACCCCAGCGCTGCTGAGGCAAATAATTTTGTATTTACATATTCATATTATTCTTTAGAACGTTTCTTTATCAAATTAAAAGAACTGGAAACAGCTGAGTGGGTTTGCCTATAATGGTGGTACATTGTGAATTTTTGTAGCATTCCTCTTGGATTATAGGTGAAGTTTTCGCGAGTTCTGTGGCATTCTTGGTGAATATAACAGTGATATGCGTCTTGAAGAATATTTGGAGTGCGAAGTTTGTGAGTAGGTCGTACAGTAACTTCGTTTGCCCCTCAGCTTATACCACCCGCAGTTCGTAAAATGTTATTTCAAAAATTAGCGAATGGGTTGACCGAGGGAGGAACTTGAACTGGAGTGCAAAGTTTGCGAGATAGGTAGTTTCATTTGCTCACTTGAATAAAATTTGTTGCCGTCACTGCCGTGAATACCCATTTGGAAATATGTCCGAGTATTTGGTAGAAGGTAAGGTTATTGGCACTTATCTCCCAAACATTCTGTATACAGAACTGAGTCTTTAACATCTCACCCATTTTTCACTTTGTGATGCAATTATTGGGCTATGTAGATTCACACCTTAGTCTGAGTTGCCTGCCTCGAGGTCTAGGGATAACGAACTTGTCTCTTACCCAGAGTTACTGAGTTCTATTCCCGGGTAATCCAAGGATTTTTAGCTTGATCTAAGGGCTGGTTCATGGCACCCACAGCCTGTGCGAAAGAGTAAATGTAATTCTGGACTCTGGCTTAGTAGCACGTCGTGCAAGGTCTCGTCTGATTTGTCTCAGTGGGCTCTACAAGTATACGAGAAATGAACTGTGCTGCAAAGAAATTCGAAAAATGGATTTCCTTCGTAAAATGTCGTGATAATTATCTTCAGAATTTCGAAAACACATTCCATTGTTTATTTTAAATATTTGAAGTAACTGATAGACTGTGCTGTTGTTGCTATTGTTTGTTTGAAGTTCCCTTCTTTGATGTCAGACGAAACTGCACCTACCTTAGCCCAATCCTCTGACGTGAGTTCCAGAGATGGAAGTAGTCGATTCAGTACTTGTGATAGTGGGATTGAACCCCACTATCGTCAGCCCTGAAGATGGCTTTCCCTGGTTTCCCAGTTTTACACCAGGCAAATGCTCTGGGGCTGTACCTTAATTAAAGTCGCTTCCTTCCCACTTCTAGCCCAATATCGCCATAAGACATCGTCGGTGCGACGTAAGGCAACATTGAAAAAAATGCGATATTTGTGGAAAAACTTTTTAAATCTATTGCAATTCACGTCACCAAAGCTCATCCAGATGTTTATTGTAGGAATAGGTATCAAAATATAAAAGATCTAATCAAAGCTTGCATTGTGTAGACTAGAGTAGTGTATCGGAAGAGAAATTCGCTGTTATGAGGAAATTTGAGAGAAAACTGATGGTAATCGTAAGTGACAGTGATGATGTGTCTTTTGAATCAACTGAATTCTTGACTAAATCCATCACTTCACTTCCAGATCTAATATATCTTGCTGTTCGTTTATACAATAAGAGAAAGAAGCAGCGGGCAGGTCATACTATAGCGCATTCAAAGTCCAAAGTCCTGTGAGGCTGAAAAAGCGAAATAGGGAGAAAGGAATAAAAAATACCAACAAGAACTAGCACAGTATCATTATTTTAATGAAAGGCCTAAAGTTGTTCGTAATGTTATGAAACAACAAACTGGTAAGAAATACAAAATTTCTGTTTCTTCAGTTTTTGAGCATAATCAACATTTATTTGGAAACGAAAAATCATTAAAACACTTCCAGTCTTTAGATCTAATATTTTTTTTACAATTGGCTTTACGTCGCACCGACACAGACAGGTCTTATGGCGACGATGGGACAGCAAAGAGCTAGGAGTGGGAAGGAAGCGACCGTGGCCTTAATTAAGATACAGCCCCAGTATTTGCCTGGTGTGAAAATGGGAAACCATGGAAGACCATCTTCAGGGCTTCCGATAGTGGGGTTCGAACCCACTATCTCCCGAATGTAAACTCACAGCTGCGCGCCGCTAACCACACGGCCAACTCGCTCGGTGGATCCAATATGTACCGAAGAGGATATTGAGATGACAGACTCCGAAATGAATTGAGCTCTTGCTAGTGTAAGATCTGATACTGCAGCCAGTTCAGATGGTGTTAATATTAGAGGTCTGAAGGAGTTGAAAGCAACAAGAGTACTGTGCCTCTTGGAAAATTCTATGCCTAAATTCTAGAAATTCCCAGAAATATTCAAACCAGTCAGGACAATATTTATTCATATGGGAGGATGCGATGAAGATATAGCTAACTGCAGAGCTATTTCCATATTATTGAAACAACATTTATAGATGATTGAAAGTATTCTTAGAATTTTCAGCATATCAGAAAGTTTTATCACACTACCTGGTACCCATGTGAACATCTCGATTATTACGATTATTAATGGCTGCCTCCGGAATGCAAAAACACGGACAAAACTGCTGCGTTATATTCCTTTATGTTTCAAAGGCTTATGATAACGTAGATCACGAACATCTCAGAAGATAATCGTATAAACATGCCTAAGAACTTGAGAGACTTGGTGATTGGCCTTATTTTGAGGAATAATATCGAAGTAGAATGTGGAATAAACAATACAACAAGAACAGAGCTTCGGAAAGGTGTTGCTCAGGGACTTCCCATCTCCAGTGAGTTACCTAATGTATCTATTGATGATACCATCAAAGAATTGATAGATGATGAAGTTAGTGATGTATCTGGATATCAACTGTCGTCTGAAATTAACAACGTTTCAGTTTTGGCTTTTGCTGATGGCTTTGTTATGGTAGCAAAGTACGAAACATATGTTCAGTCACTCCTGAATATATCTGTGAATAGCTTATCTGGCATCGGACTTTTGACATTGTGGGTCTGAAATTTGAAACGAGGGGAACAATTCCAATTTTTCCGCCTATTTTTGGAAACAGATGTCTCTGCCAGTGACAACGTTAGGGAAAATTGTCATAATTGCCTTAAGAGGTTCATTAATAATTCTAAGAAATCATTGTTACAATTAGGTTACCATGTACATTTCTGAAATGTATTTATTTATTTTCGAAAAATTAATGTAAAAGTATACTTTGTCGCAAGGCAGCCTCTGCATGAGAGGAAGTATTTCATAAAATAAAATGATCCTTCGAAATGTGAAATGTTAAACATTAAAAACGGGCATATTTGCCAAGTTATGGTAATTACTGTAGGATCAACTATTTTGAAAGTATACAGACTGGGAAAACAATTAAATACCTTGGCATAACTTTCGAAGATTTAATTGTGTTCGGCCAGACTAAAATTATTACTAGCCTAGAAAAGTATCTGAATTTCCTGTTTTATGAAGCCAGACTATATATAATTAACCAAAATATGATCTATCCATTTCAGAGTACTCCCTTAAGGAAAATTCCATCTAATTTTCTGATGGATATTGACCAACTTTTGCGATAAACTGTGAAGTATATAACTGGGTTACCACACGAATGCCCCTATGAGATGCTATACGCACCCAGGAAAGTTCGAGGGCTGAGTTTAATCAAGGTCGAGTGGGAAGCGCATATGCAGCATTTCAACATCACCGAAGGCTGCTTCGAATTAATGATGACCCTTTGACTATCTGCAGATATCTTCATCCAGTAAAGGAAAACATATTGCGATATCCGGACATTTCATTCAATGAGGATACGATATGTAAGCTGGAGCTTTGGATAAGGAATGAGATGAGGAAACGATCTTATGAAGCATGGTGTAAACTCCCTCATAAAGGCAAAGGAGTTGACGTTTATGGGGAACAACTCAGAACTAATTCACGGGTGAACATTAGGAAAGGCTTATTGTGCTCCCAATGGGCTAATTCTATCAAGATGTCATGTAACATTTCAGCAGTCAGAGCGGTACCTGGAAGAAACCAAAACACAATATTGTGTAGACAGTCAGGATGTGGAGAACTGGAATCGTTGGGTCATGTTATGGGGAAGTGTTCTAAAGGTGAATTGTTGAGAAGCTCTCGTTATCAGATGGTACGCTCTTCAGTTGACACATCACTACGAACATTGCACTGACAGGTTTAAGAAGAGGTGCACTGTACTTCAGAGGATGGCAGTGATCATAGAGCTGATATAATCTGTATTCACAGGAAGGAGAAATGAAGACTTATTTTAGATCCAACGGTACGGATGGAAACGGACAACCGGCAAGCAGTTCGCGTTGGCGAGGAGAAGAAGGCAGGCTATCTATAGGTGGGCCGGCGTAAGGTTACACATGACAGCTGCGCACAAAGTTGGTCACACTGCAATGATGTACGAAGCAATGTTGCCGCCGCAACAACAGCTGATTGTACGACACGTGAGTGTTTAAAAACATGGGAGAAATGTTTTTAATATCATCGCGATGATACACAATACAAATGAAATCGGCCGACAAAAATCGAATTTTCAACACACCGATTAATTTTACAATAAAATATTTCATCACACAAAATGATACGAGATAAATATACCCCGAAGTTCTTACAAAGTATTATCGCGATTTTAGAAAATACGGAAGAAATCGGCCGACAAGAATCTAACCTTAAATACACCAATAAATATTAGAATAATATACACCGGTGCTAACACAAAAGGTTTCAAGTAAAATCTATACAATTTAGGAAAATTCAGAAACCTTTGTTTCATACCTGATTCACAAAGGTAGAGGCTCGATACCCTCCAGATCACTGACATCACTACCGTCGCCTTCGTTGTCATTGTCATCGTCGTCTAGGCAGATCAACTCCTGACTGTCATTGAAGATGCAATGTATTGCCATTGCCGAGTTAATGAATGTTGCGGCATGGCTAATTTTCTTCCTCCACAAAGCCGCATCCATTCGAGCAATAGTCTGCCGGAACAGTCCTTCCACTTCAGTAATTGTGAAGGACTTGTTATTAGTGCGTACGTAATGTTTTACTTCACCCCATACCGTGCCAACTCAATGGGGTTGAAGTGACAGTGGTACGGCGGGAACCTAATAACCTCGTGCCCTTGTTCCTTCGCTACCTCGTCGACCAATTTATTTTTTGCTAGGGACTTTACGTCGCACCGACACAGATAGGTCTTATGGCGACGATGAGATAGGAAAGGACTAGGAGTTGGAAGGAAGCGGCCGTGGCCTTAATTAAGGTACAGCCCCAGCATTTGCCTGGTGTGAAAATGGGAAACCACGGAAAACCATTTTCAGGGCAGCCGATAGTGGGATTCGAACCTACTATCTTCCGGATGCTCGACCAATTTAGTCATACACTTATGCGCTGGGATATTTCTTTACTGCAACCGTTCCACTAACACTTCTTTACGGGTGCTCCAAGTAAGGGTCTTATCCATTATTACGGAGTGGTAGATGTATTGTCCAAAACAATGGCAGAAGGGACTTTGAGCTGTAAAAATCGTGCACGTGATTTCGTATTGCATCAGCCTGGAAAGAATTAATTCCTGTTACAGGAGATAGCTTAATTCGTTTCTTTCCCGGAGTGCTGTGAAACTGCTATGTTCCCCGGTCCCTTTTTCCTTCTTTTCTTGGAGGCGAACACCTGTCTGAATAACAGTACGCTTTGAAAGCCCTAATGTTTGATATATGCGTTCCACAACTTGAACTGGAGGAACAGAGAGACGGCTATACAAGCGTACGAATTTTCTCTCCCTCTTGTAAAACTCACGAGTTCTCGGCACTAATTCTAATGCCTGACTATTAACGGCCACTCCGCGGCGCAAAGGATCATCACTTCACGCTTCATGGCTATGTTGTCGTTTCCGTAACTGCATTCGTTAAAATAATAATTTCACAATTATCTCACAAAGAAAACAAAACTTTCATAAACGCGCGAATCACACCTGACCATGTGCTAGCGGCGACAGACCAAACGGCAACACTTCAATACGGTAATCAAGCTAGTTATAGATGGCACCACTATACTACCCATATTGCCAACAACAATCAACTGAAAATAGTTCGTATTTATTTCGTGTCTCGCTTAAACCTTATAATATTTTTGAAATGCTCATGTTTGTGCAAGCAAATAAAATATTATAAGTACTATACTGAATTAAGTACGAATTAACATGAATAAAATGCGTAACTGTATCTGTCATAAAAAGTAGTAGATTGGTGATTCCGATTGACGGGTGACGTTCTTCATTTCATTTTTGTAGTGTCAAGTGTAACCTTGTGCCGGCCCACATATACTAACCATGCTTGCCAATTGGTGTTCTTGAACGTTATTCTACCAAATTTCATTCCATGCTCTTTATATTCAGTGTTGGGCACTTTCTGTCATTTCCTACTCGCTATGTTGTGAACTTGACTAGTGCAATGCTTTTGTTGTCAGTGTATTGGCGTCGTTCTATAGACTATATGAACTTTTGCTCCAAAACATTTCGTTTTTCTTATATGTATATACATTATCTACGGCCTAAGAGCTACTTTGTATAGCTGACGGCCCACCTACCAATAGGGTAGAAATGAAATGACCTTCTATAAATAAATAAATAAATAAATAAATAAATAAATAAATAAATAAATAAATAAATAAATAAATATGCTTGCCTCACTTCTGTGAGAGATATAACCTGAACACAAAATCATGGGTGGTACAGGGACTTCTCTTCGGAGCTAGAGGAACAAATTTCAAGCACGTGGTAGCCGTCCTACAGTAACTCGGCATCACTGAAAATGCGATCGATGACATCCTTTATCAATATATAGTATGATTCACTAAATACCATGTGTATGGCACCTTTTAAAATATTTCGTCATTACATTATAAAGAGGCTGCCTGGCCGAGGTGGTAAAGGCGTGCTCGATTCAGACGTAGGGTCTCATTTTACGGTTTTTTGGAGACGTTGAGTTTCCGGTATTTTGTTCCACAAGGGTTCTTTTATATGCCCATAAATTTACGGTCACGAGACTGGCGTATTTGAGCACCTTCGAATACCAACGGTCTGAGCCTGAATCAAACCTGCCAACTTGGAGTTAGAAGGCTAGCGCTCTACCGTCTGAGCTTTTCAGCCCAGCAATAACAATACATTTTTAAGCGTAATGAAGAACGGTTTTTTAGTAATTTGTTTCACGCAGCACCGACACAGATAGGTCTTATCCCGACGATGGGATAGGAAAGGGCTATGAGTGGGAAGGAAGCGACCGTGGCCTTAATTAAGGTACAGCCCCAGCATTTGTCTGGTGTGAAAATTGGAAAGCATAGAAAACCTTCTTCAAAGCTGCCGACAGTGGGGGTTCGAACCCACTATCTCCCGAATTGGTATTGTTGAGAATTTAATGGGAAGTTAATTCTTCCTCATTTTCTAAGCTTCTTTAACTTTTGTAAAATCTTATCATAACGTTCATTATCAACAAACATCTCATTAAAAATCTTCTTGGCACTATCAACAGACATAACTACATCCAACTGCTAACTCGATCACTCACTAACTCACGGGAGGCACAGCAATGAATCCTTCAAACTTGTCTCATGTCGCGTTATGACAATAAAAGAAAATTACCCACGACGCATCTTTTAGGTGTATTCTTAGTGAAATTTGTATTTATGATCGATTGACTGAAAAAGAGTATGATTACAGTATACGGGACCCTCACCAGAATTAGTTGCTTCGAGAACTGCCCTGATTCGAATATTTTGGCTTCGTAATGTGCTTAACTGGTTAAATGATTTGTTAAGAGGGAAGCCACTGTTTGCTGGACTAGCAGGGAGAGAGGACGTTATACTGGAACACTACTTTAAGATAGAATTTATCTTTCAAGTTCTGAAGGGTATAAACAAAATTTGAACAAACAATTTCTAAACAATTGTCATCAAAGGAAAAAAAAAAAGAAATTGTGATTTCATAGAACCTGATGATTTTCTTTCAAGTGCGAAACATGTCATTGTTTGTTTAATTGTGTTTTTTATAGGCATGTTCTTCTTCTTTGGTGTTCAATCCGTAGATTGGTTTGTAGCGGCTTTCCATGAACTCGGTCTGTGGATAGTCTCTTCAAGTACAAGTAATAGTCACAACCCTTGCCATGAATGATTTGTTTTATATACCCTAGCCGTAGTCTACCTTTACAGTTCTTTCCCTCCATACTGATCTCCAGTGTTGTGTGGAGAAGACCCCCATGCCTCAAGATATGTCCAATCCAATTGTCTTTTCGGTGAGTAAACATATTCCATAAACATGGCTTCTCTCCAATCCTTTTCAGCGTTTCTCCGTTAGGGATTTGGTTCACTCATGGAATTTTCAGTATTTTCCTGAGGCTCCATATTACAAAGGCTACCAAACTTTTCTTATCAGTGAAGCTAAGAGTCCACATTTCACTACTATACAACAGTACGTTCCACACATACATCTTCACGAGACGTTTCCTGAGGCTCATACTAATGTTTTTGGATGTAAAGAGCTTTCCTTTTTTGTTGAACGCTATTTTGGCTTGGTTAATGCAGCATGTTTTAAGAGTTATATTTGGTGTTCGACAATATGAAAATCTCTAAAGTTACATGAACTAACTCGACACTGAATAGCGTGTCATATGCACACTCCGTCGTGAACGTGGTAAAATTCGAAAGACAAGATTACATTTTTAGATAAAGACAACTTCTCTGCACTCCTGAGCATGATATCACGACGCAGGCGCTTGAAGAGGCGATCCACCGTCTGACGGCTCTCCGTGACGGCCAGAGTACTTAGTGCGGCGCAGGCAGCGTCCCAGCGCCAATCGCGACGCGTATTGTACTTCTTACCGAGTGCTCTGTGTGTGTGCGACGAGAGTCCAGCCGGACGAGATACGGTACGTCAGCTATTACCCTTTCAAACTTTTATTTATTTTCCCTATTGAATACAGTAGAATTTGTGCCCACCACTCTGGAGTTACCACACGATACCAAAAAATCCCAAATTCATGCCTTAATAATAATAATAGGTCTAATAATAAGAAGAAGAAGAAGAAACATTTTTGGTTTTACATCCCATTAACTACTTTTATGTTTCCAAGACGCCGAGGTGCCTGAATTTTGTCCCACAGAAATGATTTTACGTGCTAGTAAATTTACCGAAACGATGCTGACATATTTATTCATTTATTTACTTTGACTTTAGCAGTGGCGAAGATAAGACCTCGTGACCCTCTCTTACACTTAACCACAAAACCGACCAAAACTCCTTGGTGCAGGAGCCTCGAAGGGCCATGGCCTACCAAGCGACCGCTGTTCAGTCCGAAGGCCTGCAGATAATAAGGTTGTCATGTGGTCAGCATGACGAATCCTCTCGGCCGTTATTCTTGGCTCTCTAGACCGGACCCGCCATCTCACTGTCAGTTATATCCTCAATTCTAATCACGTAGGCTGAGTGAACCTCGAACCAGCCCTCAGATCCAGGTAAATATGCCTGACCTGGTGGGGATCGAACCCGGGGCCTCCGGGTAGACGCAGGCACGCTCCTACCTACACCGTGGGGCCGACTAGATTTCAGGATAACACACATATAAAATAAATATGTTATTCTGTTCTAAAATCAAAGATAACTAACAGATTTAGAGAACATAGCCTATCATGAAGAAGGAAAGAAGGAAAGAAAGAAAGAAAGCAAAGCAAAGCTCAACAAATAAAACAAAATCAATCTGGAACGTAAAAGTAAACAGAAAGACAAAATCATAATGGAAAAACAAGTTACATACAAACTGAAAAACGGAAAAGAACATGTATCTGTGTACAAGAGCTAAAAGCTAAATATTATATAAATTTACACTATAACAATAAAAATAATTAGACGTAATATCAATTATATGAAGCAACTGTGGTCTTCAGTTGCACAGTAAAAATGCTATGTTACATACCACAGTCACACAACCTATCAAATGTCACAAATCATTCGACAGAATCAGCAGTATTCAGCAGGTAATCTCGGCATGCAGTCTTATATTTTGATAGAGTTTCTGGCAGCAGCTGGGAGTTAATTCCAAAGTCGTAACCCAGCCACAGTGAAGGATCTATTATACATTGAAGAGTGGTTGAGGGAATTGCCAGATCTAATGTGACACTTATGGAATTTTATGGAAATTTGAAGAAATTTGTTTGGGTGGATATTCATTCAGAGTTCTATGTATATGAAACTTCCGTCACCTGTTGGGTTTCTATCGGACTGAACCTAGATTGCTAGAATGAACATTTTATTTCGTAAAAATTCTCCTGGTCCGCCTCTGTGGTTAGTATGATTAGCTGCCACCCCAGGAGGCCCGGTTCGTTTCCCGGCTCTAGCACGAAATTTGAAAAGTGGTACGAGGACTGGAACGGGGTCCACTCAGCCTCGGAAGGTCA
Source organism: Anabrus simplex (assembly GCF_040414725.1). NCBI lineage: Eukaryota > Metazoa > Arthropoda > Insecta > Orthoptera > Tettigoniidae > Anabrus > Anabrus simplex. Next base: position 52,302,802 of record NC_090273.1, on the reverse strand, counting down.
ACTGAGTAGAGGGGGCTTCGAATCCTACCTCAGCCATCCTGGAAGTGGTTTTTCCGTGGTTTCCCACTTCTCCTCCAGGCAAACGCCGGGATGGTACCTAACTTGGCCAATTCCTTCCCTCTTCCTTGTCTATCCATCCCAATCATCACATCCCCCACAAGGCCCCCAGTTCAGCATAACAGGTGAGGCCTCCTGGATGAGGTACTGATTCTTCTCCCCAGTTGTATCCCCCGACCCTAAGTATCACGCTTCAGAACACTGCCCTTGAGGCGGTAGAGGTGGAATCCCTCCCCGAGTCCGAGGGAAAACCAACCCTGAAGGGCAAACGGATTAAGAAAGAAAGACAAATTTTCTTCAGTTCTGCTCAGTGGTCTATGAAGGTTCAGAGGTCCTGGGGTCAATTCTTGACCAGGTTAGGGAATTTAGCCACCTTTGGTTAATTTCAGCTTGAGGACTGTGTATTTGTGGTGGTGTTGATTATATTTTCAAGACAAATTATAACTGGGCAACCATCTTTTCTTATCTGTAGCAAGAAGGGAAGAGGTCGGTCCTTCGATTAATGGAGGGGTCGGATAAAGAAAGGGAAGTGCCATGAAGGGCATGAAAAAGGGAAGGATTCCCTGAGGTTCGCAAAACTAATATTGTCGGGGTCGTAAGGAAACGAAAGTTGGTGTATCTACGGAAGCCATAAAAATGCAGTTAGTGGGACGTAAAACTAATAATATTATTATTAAATCAAGAGTTTCCTGGTGGGGGCGGTCGCAGACAGGAAATATGAAAGTGAAGCTCCTAGTACAAGTAAGTGTAGCAATGTCGGACTCGGCTTGGGCCAACTTGGGCCACCTTGGTTACCAACACATGCACCGAGCGAATGGTTCTGTGGTTTGAGTCACGTAGCTGTCAACTTGCATTCGGGAGATAGTGGGTTGGAATCCCATTGTTGATAGCATGAAAATAGTTTTCCGTGGTTTCCCATTTTCACACCAGTCGAATGCTGGTGTTAAATCTTAACTGAGGCGACGGTCACTTCCTTCCAACTTCTAGCCCTTTCTCTTGTCATCGTCACCATAAGCCCTATCTGTGTCGGCGCGACTTAAAACAAATTGTAAAACAAACAAACATGCAAACAAACAAACAAACAAACAAACAAACAAACAAACAAACAAACAAACAAACAAACAAACCCATGACCCCCCCCCCCAAATAAGAGCCCTTGGAGTTTGGGTGTTTGTGTTTATCGCAAAGTAAACTCGTGGCCTCATCCCGAGGTGGTGCAGCTCTTTTCAGGCACACCCCCAACAGAACCCTTCTGTCATTCCTAAATTTCTGGCAGTACCGGGAATCGAACCTGGCCTCCGAGGACGGCAGCTATTGCCGCTAACCGTTACGCTACGGAGGAGGACTTTTTTTGTCGTTATACAAACCTTTCCATTGCATATAACACAACAGACTGCCGACCAATAATGAATATGTCCCTCAGATAGGGTTTATGTCAAAAATGACATTACCGGGCAAGGTGGTCTTGCGGTTAGGAGCACGCGGCTGTAAGCTTTCATCCGGAAGATAGAGGGTTCGAATCCAACTGTCGGCAGCCCTGAAGATGGTTTACCGTGGTTTCCCATTTTCACACCAGGCAAATGCTTAATTAAGGCCACGGCCGCTTCCTTCCAATTCCTATGCCTTTCCTTTCCCATCGTCACCATAAGACCTATCTGTGTTGGTGCGACGTAAAGCCACTAGCAAAAAAAACAGAAAAAGAACATCATCATCATCATCATCATCTGTTTACCCTCCAGGTTCGGCTTTTCCCTCGGACTCAGCGAGGGATCCCACCTCTACCGCCTCAAGGGCAGTGTCCTGGAGCTTCAGACTCTTGGCCGGGGGATACAACTGGGGAGAATGACCAGTACCTCGCCCAGGCGGCCTCACCTGCTATGCTGAACAGGGGCCTTGTGGAGGGATGGGAAGATTGGAAGGGATAGACAAGGAAGAGGGAAGGAAGCGGCCGTGGCCTTAAGTTAGGTACCATCCCGGCATTCGCCTGGAGGAGAAGTGGGAAGCCACGGAAAACCACTTCGAGGATGGCTGAGGTGGGAATCGAACCCACCTCTACTCAGTTGACCTCCCGAGGCTGAGTGGACCCCGTTCCAGCCCTCGTACCACTTTTCAAATTTTCCTGGCAGAGCCTGGAATCGAACCCGGACCTCCGGGGGAGGCAGCTAATCACGCTAACCACTACACCACAGAGGCGGTCGAAAAAGAACATTCGGTCCTTAAACAGGGATGTATGTTGGGTATTCAGCCCGTCATTTTTCTGGCCTATTGGATGAGGCTCATTTAGAAGTAAATGATTTGGGGTATGATTAACATTTGAATATTATAATCAGGGCGCCCGGAAGTCCTACATTTCCTGGAGAAGTCTTCCACTTTAATGCTATGTTCAGCAGACTGGGAAAAATGCAAAACATTTGACCTTAACATTCTTTTTGTTTAGCGTTTTCAAAATCAAACTTTACTTCACTGTCACCTCATGATTTCTGTCAGGAAGTTATCGCTGTTTTGGTTTGATCATGATACAGTCATTGTAATGAGTATGGACTACAGCGAACAGCGTTTCAATCGGTTCTTGTCTTGTGATGTGTGTCCGTGTTCTCAATTCATGTGCAATAACAGTCCATACGGTTATCGAAATGCTATGATTTAGTGTTTCCTAATTAACAAATTTGTCTACTGTATGTAGTAGACTTGAGTGTTTTTTTAATAAGCTTTCAGTGACGATGTTAATGAAATTTAAACATTTAAAAATCGAATTGAAGGATTTTTAAAAGTCTTGTTCGTGAAGAAAAGTCAATTAAGGACACCTACGTGGTCCATAGGTTATCATAGTAGAATCGGACTCGCGATTCGGGTCGAGTAGCTATGAACTTGAATTCAGAAGACGATAAGTTCGAATCCCACTGTGGGTAGCCATGAAGATGGTTTTCTGTGGTTTTCCATTTTCACGTCAGGCTGTACAAAATTAAGGCCACGGCCGCTAGCTCCAACTTCTACCTCTTTCCCATCCTTGTGTCGCCAACAATCTTCAGTATGTTAGTGAGACTTTAAGAAATAATAATAATAATAATAATAATAATAATAATAATAATATAATATTAATAATAATATCTCTTTCTTAATCAGTTTACCATCCAGGCTCGGTTTGTCCCTCGGACTCAGCGAGGGATCCCACCTCTACCACCTCAAGGGCAGTGTCCTGGAGCGTGAGACTTCGGGTCGTGGGATACAACTGGGGAGGAGGACCAGTTTCTCGCCCAGGTGGCCTCACCTGCTATGCTGAAGAGTGGCCTTGTGGTGGGGTGGGAAGATTGTAAGGGATAGACAAGGAAGAGGGAAGGAAGCGGCCGTGGCCTTAAGTTAGGTACCATCCCGACATTTGCCTGGAGGAGAAGTGAGAAACCACGGAAAACCGCTTCCAGGATGGCTGAGGTGAGAATCGTACCCACCTCTACTCAGTTGACACCCCGAGGCTGAGTGGACCCCGTTCCAGCCCTTGTACAACTTTTTCAGATTCGTGACAGAGCCGGGAATCGAACCTGGGCCTCCGGGGGCGGCAGCTAATCACGCTAACCACTACACCATAGAGGTAGACATAATAATAATAATAATAATAATAATAATAATAATAATAATAATAATAATAATAATAATAATAATAATAATAATGGACGACTAGATGATGCTGTGCAAGTGTGCCAGTGTACCAATATCAGGGTCATTCTGCAATAGTCTGAAGCAACCTCTTCATTATGACAAGACGTTATGGGAACATTACTACTACTACTACTACTACTACTACTACTACTACTAAATTATTTTCATTCCTCCCCTGAAGGGGGAGGCGGGCCTCTTACACGTTCACGCCGTCTCTGAGACCAGGAGACTTGTTACGGTGAAGGAAATGCTCGGAGAAGGCGTGAGGATTGGCGGCCATGGCCTATACTAGGAACTGTGCGGGCATTCACCTTAGTGCAGGAGAACGGAAATCCATTCTCAAGACAGCCGATGGTGGGGACCAGTCCCTTTCCGTCTCCCGAATACAGAGGCGTAGGGCCACCGTAGAGCCGTAGCCAGCCCTCGTCTGCTCGGTTAGTCGGTCGGAGTGAAGAGTTGTGGGACCACGGGCCAGCCGTGGCCTACGTCACTAACGGGTGGTGTCCTCTTATATGCCCCAGTTGCACGTATTTGTTGTTTAAAGTTCTGGAACGTACTAACTGTCGGTTGACTTTTGTCATGAAATCGCTTCTGATACAGGGGTTGACGCTGTAAGGAACTGTCTTGTTTCTCCATAGATGATTCATGTATTAATGTACTTGTCACTGGAGAATATCGCGAATGAAGATTAGAAATAAGAAATATTCACTTCCGCTGCACGAAACAATGAATAGTTATGCGTTCAAGCGGCATACATACTTAACATTGTGTTTCCTGTAATCAATGGCCAGCCAAAACTATGCGACGTAAGGAATGAAATTTTGAAGGTACATTTATATTCCAGTGTAAGTGTTCACTAAGGGAATTTTTTTTGTTGGATATTTTGTCACTATGAGGGTGAAAAGATGTGTGAACTGTTTAAATTAGTACATCTAAATCTCCAAAACTAAACAGTTTACAGGTGTAAAAATTGGTTTTTAGAATCTAGTTTAAAAATAAAGAAACACGTATTTTTCCGGTAAATTAAGGGGGATGAAAAATACCGAAAATGAGGCAGAATACCTTTTATGAAGATACTTATATCTCAAAAACTGAAAATGTTACAGACATGAAAATTGGCATTTGGAATCTTCTCTAAAAATAAATAAACTTTTTTTGTTTTCGTAAAATACGCTTAACGGGGGGTGAACAGGAATGAACTATGGGTGAATTTTTAAATTGAGTACCTATATCATAATAATAATGTTATTGAATTTACATCCCACTAACTACTTTTACGATTTTCGGAGACGCCGAGGTGGCGGGATTTAGTCTCGCAGGAGTTCTTTTACGTGTCAGTAAATCTACCGACACGAGGCTGACATATTTGAGCACCTTCAAATACCACCGAACTGAAGCAGGATGGAAACGTCCAAGTTGGGGTCAGAAGGCCAGCGACTTAACCGTCTGAACCACTCAGCCCAGAAAAATGAGTATATCAGGAGTATATCTCAAAAGTGTAACATTCTACAGACGTGAAAATTGGTATTTGGAATCTCCTGAAAAAGTAAATAAACACGCATAACTTGTTTTCAGAAAACCCACATAAGGGGAAGTGAAATGGAGGTGAATTTTTAAAATGAGCATATCTACTTTATATCTCAAAAACTTAACATGTTACAGACGTGAAAATTGGTATTTGGAATCTTCATTAAAAAGAAAGAAACACATATTTCTTGTTTTCTGAAAATCCACTTAAGGGGGCTTGTAAAGAAGCGAAGTATGGTTTGAAGTATTTTTATTATGATGCTTATCTATATCAACAAAATCGTAACGACCGTGTGTCTGTACATTGACTATATTGGTGAAATTATCGTACAGTTATGCGTTTCAGATGTAATAATAAGCACCTACATATATTTTAGCTTTCGTTTCCTAATTTTTACCCCTCTCCCCAAAATCAAGATGGCAGCGCACAATCTGCCAGACGAGCTAGAAAAATTGAAATTTGGCAAAATTATAAGTTTCAGCCTGTAATCGACGGAATAATTCCAAGATGTTTAAATTATTCACTGTTTACCCCCGGAAAACATCGAAATATGGAGGCAATATTAATGACGGTGCAGACCTTCGTTTCGATGTATTTCGTGGCTAAACGGTAAGTCGTACTACAAAACGGATGGCACAGTTTCCATTCAATTTGGAGTGATCTTCAACTTTGGTCCTATGAAATTTTGTATCTCTATTCCTTATTATTTTATATTATTATATTTGCCTTTATTTGTAGTGGCGAAGTTAGGACTCATGGTCGTCTCTTACACTTAACCACACTTCATTAACGTTGTACATATGAGAGCAATATTCATAATCTTAAAACTACCATTACAAACTATGAAACAAAATAACATAAACTCTATAAATATTCTTAGTCATGTCTTAAAACTATCGTTACAAATTAAAAGTTGAATGACACAAAATACCATAAGCACAGTAAACGTACATTCATACACACATTCAGTCTACCAGATTCATTCAGCCTGGCGGCACACATCGAGGAGATACTCACGGCAAGACAACTTGAAGCAATTTAAGGATTTTATGGCTCTAATGTTGTGGGGGAGATAATTCCATATTCTAGCTCCATTTGCAAAATAGGAACGGCCAAATGCTGTTGACCTGCTGAGAGGGATAGCAAGTGTACTGCCGGAGCGTGTGTTATGCTGGTGGAAAGAGGATAGGAAATTGAGCTATGAAGATAAGTAGTATGGGATATTCTCTTTTAATACTCGAAAGATTATGCGTTAGATTTGGCTGTGTTTCTCGACTGTTTGTAAATTTTGCCGTTTTTACACGTATAATTCATAGTTCGACACACTTATAGGAAAGTGGGAATCATCAAATTCGGCACGATCATTAGCCCTCCCAGTAGCCATATGTTAGCCAAATCCTATGCTTCTGGCTGTCACACAACTATCCGAAAAGTAATGCAGAGTGGGAAAACCTTACCCAAATTTCTCCCTATTCAATGTTTCTAACTCAATATAACCCATAAATAGAAGAGATAAGAGGAAACGCCATAAGATCAACCATTATGCCGCTAAAAGAGCCGTCTTATGGTGCAATCCCTTTGTCGATATAACGTACTGTTTAGCAGCAGTTAATCTGTAAAGACTAAGGTCTGCAATATGTTAACATGCATATACTTTCCTATGTCGATCTATACATATACAGTATATTCATTAAAGTCGATTTGTAGGATTTAGAAGGGGTGTGTCTGCCATTGTAATCAATACCTTATAAATCGATAGTGACTGTCAGCAGGAGGGCGTCTGCTATTGTAATCAATACTCCCCACATCGACTTTGACTGGCAGTAGAATTGGGTTCCTTCTCCAACTCCTGTGTAACTGGCATTAGTAAGGAGGGTCCACCATTCTAATGATTAATTCCCTTTCCGATTTGACAGGAAGAAGGCAAGGGAACATGCAGTTTTCTTCAAAACTCCGCTACACGATTGTATCTGGAGGTAGGAAAGGGGGCCTGCCATTTTAATGAAAACTCCCAAAATCGATTGTGACCACACAGAAGACAAGGGAGCCTTGTATGATAATGAAAACTTCCCAACTTGATTGTGAATGACAGTAGGCAGGTGAGCCTGCCGTTATCATCACAATTCACAACTCGCGCTTTACAATGGAAACAACGTATGGGGTCCTTCCTCATGTTGTATCTCAGGTAACGCTAAGAGACATGCAATTTAAAAAGTCTTATTCACTGCGTGAAGAGTAATTTTCTTCGACATCAATATGCAATGTAGAATACCGTAGCGAAACACGGGTACATTTGCTAGTATACCCATAAAACAAGAGTTTTGTCTGTACATTGCTCAGAATTTAAAAAGAAGGGTATTCATGTATCGGTCGTGTCCACAGTACCAAGGAAATGTGTTCGGCCTCGCGGTGTAGGGGACTACGTGTGCGCTCGTCACCCGGCGGCGCCGGGTTCGATTCTCTGCCGGGTCAGGGGTTTTTAATTGTAAATGATTAATATCCCTGGCCTGGGGACTGGGTGTTTGTGTCGTCCTTAACGTTCCTTTCCTCACACTCAACACTTTACACTTCCGCCATTTACATGATACACGCAGGTTCCTCACATGTGGTGCAAGTAGGGACCAAAGATCTTCATAGATCGACGCCCCGAACAAATAGCATTAAAAAACAAGGAAATGTACTTTCTGATTTACTTCATCTGTCTGTCTGTCTGTCTGTCTGTCTGTCTGTCTGTACGTATGTGTACCGAGTGAGCTGGCCGTGCGGTTAGGGTCGCGCAACTGTGAGCTTGCATTCGTGAGATAGTGGGTTAGAACTCCACTGTCGGCAGCCCTGGAAATTATTTTCCATGGTTTGCCATTTCACACCAGGCAAATGCTGGGGTTGTACGTTCATTAAGGCCACGGTCGCTTCCTTCCCACTCCTAGCCCGTTTATATCCCATCGTCTCCGTAAGACCTATTTGCGTCGGTGAGACTGTACCTCACATGTTATATCATTGTCTCACCAATGACGGGTTCTACAGCTAGCTCCAACAAGGAAAGACTATCGAAGTACTACATAGAAAATACTGCGAAAAATTCTAAGCCACAAATTCCATAATAACGAACTTTCACACATCAGCAATGAAACACTGTATAAGGAAACGGAAAGGGTTATCGACACAACAAGGAAAAGGAGAATTGACTTCTATGGCCACATGCTAAGAATGGGCCCGAAAAGTATAACTAAAAAAATCTTCGACTATTTCCACAAGCAAGGAAACCAAGCCGAACTGGGTTATGGAAACTGAGCAGGACCTACGAGAGTTCCAAATTACAGAAGAGATGCTTGCAGATAGATCCGCGAAGAAAATAACCAAAGATAAAGTAAGGAGATATCAGGACAGGCCGAAGCCCGGAAGACTATACAGAATTTATGAAGAAGAGAGGAAGGCTAGATCTGAAAGGATGAAAAAGTACTGGGAGGACAGGAAAACACGACTCACTAACCATTGATTGGTCTATCGTACCCCAAAGTGCGTGAAATGGACAAGAAGAAGAAATACGGTACTACATAACAAAAGTTTAGAGAATACAATTTCCGATCATTTATTTATATAAATAGAGTTGTAGAGGGTCCGCTGTCTGTAATTTCGTTTGTCTTGCAAATTTTTCAGATATTTGTCCGATTTACGTCAACTCAAGACCGTATCATTGGTTTTTAGCTTTCGTGTCTGTTTGTCCGTCTGTTCCACCATTACAGCAAAATGGCTGAATAGATCTCGACCGAACTTCATATATAGAGCATTTATTCACCCAGAGAAAGGTTTGGGTATGCATATAATTTAAAATTCTCTGAATAGAATGGGGGTTTATAGGGAAACCACAACAGTTTTCGTCTACTTTCTCTTACATTATTGATTTTCTGCAAAATCTCCTGACTACTTGTGAAACTTTCCTTAATGTTAAACAACTTTTGTTATGAGCATTATTTAGCTTACTCTTTAAATAACGGAGAAAGTTACTACTTTCTGCAGGTTTCATCCTCTGCATCGAGTGACCAATAGACCGACGAACCTACCGGTTACCATGGCAACGCTTCTGGCTGCTTGCCAGCAGGGAAATACCATACGGTAATGTTATTTTCGTCAGCATTCCTGTAAACTTGTGGTTGTTCCTTGCGTAGGAGGCGGGAGACGTCATGCTGCCATTCTGCGGGATACTTGGGGAATACCGTTCGAGGTTACAATCCTCTTCGAATAGCTCTAAAGGGGCTGTTAATATTTGAACATTTCGGCGGAGTGTAGCCCATGATTTCACACCGTAGTATGTTTTCTGTCATTTGTTTGCCTCCTTAGGCTGAAGTAATAACGCCATAAGTCGTCTTCTTATCTCTCTCCCTAAAGTCCCTGATGCTAAATTTCTCCCCTGTTGCTGCCTTCTTATATCCGTAACTCGTATCATCACAGTTTAGTATAGTCATAGCTGTCGTGTATCTATGTAATACGAAAACACCGAAAGACTATTTATTGCTGTTGAGACAAAATACTAATATTAGGCTAATCTCATTATCTCCTGGACATCGACTATGCTGCTCAGTGCCATCCTACATTAACTGGCACTACAAAATGCACGGTAATTTTAATGACAAATTCCACGAGTGGACGGGCGATTTAGATATTAATACTGGGGTAAAACAAGTATTAAATCCTTCCCTGTGTTAGTCGATATTACATTATTGATGAGAATTTCAGTAATGCTGTAGCTCTATATCCACTTTACGGTGTGATGGAATCTCTACACCCATACACTTTCATAGCTCAGGCACTCTGTAAACGAATCATTTCAATTTTTATTTAGAAGTCAATTGAATAGGACACACAATCGCTTGTTTTGGCTTGGTCCCTCTTTTCAGCACGATGGGACATCACAGCCTTTGTTTCAGAATTTAGAGAGCTGTGGATCGATGCTAATGATGGATAAATAAACATGTTTGGCTCGAAGCTTCAACACTAAACTAGTAAATTGAGTTGATTGATATTGCGAAAACATCACCCCTTCGTTGAATAGAATTTATAGATACTATATGTTGCGAGTATATGGTATTGAAGCTTAGAGATAGTAATGTTATGCGTGTACTCTCTGTTGGACTGCTTCTGCTCATAAGAGACATCATTACGCCAGATTTTTATCCTAAAAAAGGTCAAACAATGAACTGACAGTGGTTTTTAGTATTACAAACAAACAAACAAACAAACAAATATGTGGTACATACAGTCCATTGAGGATCTACGCCTGCAAGGACGACAGCCGCACAACCAAATGGCCTGCAAATGTTAGAAGTGTCATATGGTCGGCATGAAGAGTTCCTCATCCGAATTGCTTGGGTTTGAACCTCAGTGTCCTTCTCAGCTCTAGCTCTGTCCGCTCCCATCATCACCAGAGACCTGCCTGTGTCGCAACGACATCAAACAAATAGCAAAAGAGCGTCGCTTTTCATCTCCCAATTCAGATTGAACTTGTCTTTCCACTCTTCCGTAAATAATTCTCATTTAAATGCAACATGCATGACATAAATAAATAAATTAAATAAATAAATAAATAAATAAATAAATAAATAAATAAATAAATAAATAAATAAGTCAGGAAGGAAGCAAATCAATCAATCAATCAATCAATCAATCAATCAATCAATCAATCAATCAATCTGCATTTACGACTGTCTCTCAGGTGGCAGATTCCCTTTCTCCTAAACATTTCCAAACAACCTGGAACTTTTCCGAACATTTCCCTTGATTATTTTTTCAAATCCCTTACTCCTCGTCCTGTAAATTATTTTTTCTTTACAACTTTTTTCTTTACGTCGCACCGACACAGATATGTCTTTTGGCGAGATGGGGCAGGAAAGGGCTAGGAGTTGGAAGGAAGCTGCCATGGCTTTAATTAAGGTACAGCCCTAGCATTTGCCTGGTGTGAAAATGGGAAGCCACGGAAAACCACCTTCAGCGCTACCGACAGCGGGGTTCGAACCCACTATCTACTATAAATGAATATTTATCCCACTTTGTCCTCTTGAATTCATAATTTATCTCTTTCGTACTTTTAAAAGCTCCACTCACACTCATTCTTCTACTTATGTCATTACACCAATTCTCCATTGACAGCTCGAAACATACCACGAAGTCCAGCATCTCGTCTCCTTACTCACAAGTCTTCCCAGTCCAAAGTTTGCAAGTAACACTCCTCCTTTGTCGGAAATTACCTAGAAAAAATCGTGCTGCTTTCCTTTGAATTTTTTTCCAGTTCTCGTATCAAGAAGTCCTTGTCGGGGTGTCACGCACTGGAGGATACAATCTGTTTTTCATTCATCTTCGAAATTAGTTCTCCCTTACTTATAAATTGTCTACTCGTATCGAGACATGATTCATCCATGAAGCCTACATATTGAAACGCCTGCCATATTCAGAACGCAGTCCGTCTTGGTATTTGATATGCCGATACGAATTTTATTGACGTTATAACACGCGCCTTGGCGGGAGCTATCCCTTGACCTTCGACTATGCATTTTAATATGTTGTTCGTTTCCTTTCTTTCTTTCCTGCTCTACTACCCAAACCCAAAACCAAACCCCACGGCACTTAACGCCTTTGAAAGGGCCTTGGCCTGCCCAGTGACCGCTGCTCAGCCTGAAGGCCTGCAGATTACGAGGGATCGTGTGGTCAGCACGACGCAACCTCTCGGCCGTTATTCTGGGCTTTTGAGACCGGGGCCGCCATTTCACCGTCATATAGCTCCTCAATTCTTATCACGTAGGCTGAGTGGGCCTCGAAACAGCCCTCAGGATGAGAGAAAAATCCCTGACCTGGCCGGGAATCGAACCCGGGGCCTCCAGGCGAGAGGCAGGCACGCTACCCCTACACCACTGGGCCGGCATTTTCTGCTCTACTGCTATAGAATAATTTTTATATTGCTTCCCTTTTGGAAGGCTGGCGTAAACTTGTCATAAGTCTGAAAGCTCTCCATCGGTTCACTAAATGACCTATGTTTCATGTGGTTGGTATGCTGGTATTTCAGTTCCTGTGTCTCTCCCATGATGAATGTATTATGTACAGTTGTAGAAAATGAGTTCTAACATGGAAATACAGCGTTTTCGAACCCATGTCCATTAAGATATTTTCTTCTTCTACGTCTGAGGAATGCGTCCTTAAAGTTTCACCATGCCTTATTTTTACACCACCGGGCGAGTTGGCCGTGCGGTCAGGGGCACGCGGCTGTGAGCTTGCATCCGGGAGATAGTGGGTTAGAATCCCACTGTCGGCAGCTCTGAACATGGTTTTCCGTAGTTTCCCATTTTAATACCACGCAAATGCTGGGCTGTACCTTAATTATGGCCACGGCCGCTTCCTTCCAACTCCTAGGCCTTTCCTATCCCATCGTCGCCGTAAGACCTATCTATGTCGGTGCGACGTAAAGCCACCAACAAAAAAAAATTACACTCATACATTAAAAGATGAATATATTTGCTCGTATACGAGAGCTATTTTAATACGTGACCCACTTTGTCAGTTATAACTCTCTCTTTTAGCCCAACCCTTCGTAAGGGTGTAGTGGCATCACGCGACAATCCTTTTGGTGATCTTCCTCCAGGAGTCTCTGCTTTGGGCATGGTGACTTGCTTGCTGTAAGCTCATCCTGGTCAAGTTCTTGATCTGGTCCATCCATTGTAACGGCGCACGTCCTCTAGGTCTTCGGCCTTCGACTTTTCCCTCTATGATAAGTATTTCCGTTGTCTCCTGTCTTTTGGCAATATGACCAAAATATCCGAGTTGTTTTTGGTTGATAAGGGTCGACAGTCTTGTTCTGATGCCGTGCTGTTGCAGGATCGATTCATTAGTACGGTGTGCTGTCCATGGCATTCGCAGTAATCTCCTATAGCACCACATTTCTAGAGCATCAATCCTGCGGCGATCCGCCGTCTTCATCGTCCAAGTTTCTGCTGCATAGGTCGCGATAGGGAAGATCAGAGTTCGAATGAGGGTGAGCTTTGTTCTTGGAAGTGATGGAGGTGTCCTTCCAGATGCGAGTAAGTTTTGCTGTTGAATTTCTCGCATTCGCAATGTGTTTGCGGATCTCAGGTTCACAGTCTCCAGTTATAACTATACGTTGTTTAACGACAGAGGGATTATTATGATATATTTTTAAATCAGTATGACCGTGAACTTCATAAACGTTATTATGCTGTACAGTAACTTGCTTGATTCTGTATCCTGGTCATGGTTAGTTGTTTACTGTGTTGAAATAAACATTTGTCAGCTTTCTAGTAGCATCTGCTGTGATGGTCTTGGAGCTTTCTTCGTGTTTCTCTCCAAGGTGAAGTTTTAAAGGAGATAGATGTGATGAGTTCCAAACAACGAACAAAGAGTTAAGTCTCCTGTTATGTCTGTACATCCTCTTGGCTCGGCTTCAAATTGGTCCATCTGGACAATCTCTGGTTCTTTAAAATAGAGAGTATAAAGTTATATGGGGTTATAGTGCCTTATGTATATGAAAGTCACTTGTAGACCTATTTTCGTAACTAAAATGTGTAATTGTAATGGGGTGGAAATATTTTTATGTTGAGTACTGAGGCCTATACCGCGGTATAAAAGAAACTAGCTTCCCTTTTACCCCAGGCCTTGGCTTCGATTCCCAGCCAAATCAGGGATTTTTACTTCGATCTGAAGGCTGGTTTGAGGTCGACGCAGCCTACTTGAGAGCAATATGAGAAGTTATCTGATGGTGAAATAGCGGCGCCGGCGTAGAAAGTCAAGAATAACTGCCGAGAGGTTTCCTCCAACTGACCACGTGTTAGCTTCTCCTGCTTCATATTGTTTAATCAGTTTACTCACCAGGGCAGGTTTCTTCCTCTTACTCAGCCAGGGATCCCACCTCTACCACCTCAAGGGCAGTGTCCTGGAGCGTGAGACGTTGGGTAGAAGATGAAACTGGAGAGGAGGGCTAGTACCACGCCCGAGCGTCTTTACCTGCTATGCTTAACAGGGAACTTGCGGGGAATGGTAAGATTTGAAGGGATAGGCAAGGGAGAGGGAGGGAAGCGGACGTGGCCATACCGTCCCGTCATTTGCCTGGAGAAGAAACGGAAACCACGGAAAATCACTTCGAGGATGGCTGAGGGGGTAATCGAACCTTCTCTACTCAGATGGCTTCCCAAGATCACATTCCAGCCATCACACTAGTTTTCAAAGTTCGTGGCAGAGCCTGGAATCGAACCCGGATCTCTGGGGGTGGCAGCTAATCACACTAACCACTGCACCACATAGGGGGATTATTTATTTATTTAATTATTTTATTAATTAAGGTTATCTATGGACCAGGTTTACACTATCCACCAGATCTTCTATCTCTCAAACGTATTCCCTTTTCTTTGCACTCATTCCAGATGTTGTTTTAAGTCTTTGACTTCTCCTTTGTCGCTCTTCAACAGAGATGTTATGTGACTTGACTTCTTTCTCCGGTGCATACCCCATTCCCGAAATTGTCTTCCTAAAGGTTGTTCTTTCCTGTATATCTCCCTCCTGGATCCCAAATTCTTCCAAGTCCTTGTGAACCTCATTAAGCCATAAAAGTTGTGCCATCCACTTTCCTTGTAGACTCAATATCCTGTGTGCCAGTCCCTTTGTATTCATCTTCTTAATATCGTCGCCATAAGACCTATCTGTGTCGGTGCGACGTAAAGCCCCTAGCATCTTCTTAATGTGTCCGTAGATAGTCTTCTTTTCCTCACAGTAGTAGTTCTCTTCTCAACTCTTTCATAAAGTTCTCGATTCGGTCTCAAATGGAACATGGGTTATGAATACACAATTTACTTTACGTCGCACTGACACAGATAGGTCTTATGGCGACGATGATATAGGAAAGGCCTAGGAGTAGGAAATAATCGGCCCGGCCTTAGTTAAAGTACAGCCCCAGAATTTGCTTGGTGTGAAAATTGAGCAACCACGTAAAACCATTTTCAGGGCTGCCGACATTGGGGTTTGAACCCACTATCTCCCAGATGCATGGTCACGGCTGCGCGACCCTTACCTCACGGCCAACTCGCCCGGTGGGTTGTGAATAAAGTGACTTCTTTTCACCTAAGATTTTCCTAAGGAATCTTATTTCCCTTTTTTTGAATGACTGGGACCGTTACTCTTGTCATGGTTTCTGCCGCATATAGACACTGTGCTCTGATCACCGTACAATAAATATTTTAACTTTCACAGATGGTTATCAACTTGGATTCATACGTTCCATGATATAGCCTGAACGACATTTCTATCTTTCCAACCCTTCTATTTATAGCTTCTTTCTCATATCCACTCGGAGTAGGAATTTCTAGCAGGTAGTAGAATTTTTGAAAACGGGAGATTACTATTATTATTATTATTGTTACCGTGTTTTTGTGGTAGGTAGGCGTGAAAGAAGGTGCTGGGTGGTGAATGGATCTCAAGCTACTAAAGAGAAATTAATTTCAAAATTTAATAAGGTTATATTTTCTTTTCAAAACAAAGATATAACAAGCATGGCAGGTACAATGTAGCAAATCAACGGGGAGTCACAATATTTACAGGATTTGGGCTTCGAGCCCCGAAAACACAATGCTTGGGCAATCAGCCCAGTTTTACCTCAAAGACACTAGTTTCAACAGAGGGGCAGAAAACCCCATTCATACCTCGGAGCCCTTGCTCCAAATTACACTAAAAAGCCTCCACGAGGCATATGACACTTCATTTTCAAAAGAGCGATCAGCTCTTAAAATTTAAGCCTCTCAAAGGCCACACCAAACTCTACCTTCAAGCTGTCCTCTAAGGACGTATTCACAGGGGTAAAATACCCAACCTACAGAGGTCTATTACATGAAAAGAAGGTTGATTACATGACCTCTAAAATCACAATTTGAGAGGAGGCGAACTTGCACTCCTTAATACACTTGTTTCTAAGACCTACGTTGGCTCTTAGGCCGCTGATGCAAGGGCTAATCCCATACTACTGAGGTGACTTAAGAAAACACAAACTTACATTACATTACTGAAGAATAGGTTGCGAAAAATAAGTTCACCTCAAAACAGTGTGAGTGGGAGCTCGAGAGGGTTAAGCACTCTCTATCCCGATATGTAGTTTGAAAGATAGAATAGATACCAGTTGCTTTTACATTTGAAAGGAAAGTTACATGGTGGAAGACCTAGAACCCGCCGCGAGAGTTAAACTGCCAACTCTAGGTAGAAAAGATGTTATTAAGAGGCCATTACCTGAAGTTGAACAGCTGGTGAAGAAAGAGGCGCTTCCCGCCTCCTGCTATGTACTTTACACACTGAGAGATGGAACAAAAGTGGCCTGGAGACCCTAAAATCAGCAGTTTAAATACCCTCGCGGAAGATTCTAGTCGTTAGGGGAAAGAAAACACCCTCCCTCAAACTTTTTATTGGTTCGGGAAAAGAAACCCCTACATAGAGGAAAAAGAAACACATTATTGGTGGAAAATTAATTAAAGAAATTCGGGATTGGCTAGATCCAAACTAGGGGAAAAAGAGGGGTATACAGCCAACTTAAACAATGATAGAAGGAAATTTAACAAAGAACAAACTCTTGAAATAAAAATTTCTCCAACAAAATAGTTCTTTGACTCCGCACTAGGTCGCACTATTGTTGATCTTCAGTAGTGTCCTCTAGAAGAGAAAGTTCACACTTCTTACTTCAAGCGAAACAAAAACACATCAAAAGTGACACAGTTCAAAAACTCAAAATTTTCCACGTGGTGACATCTTCTGAGAAAGTAGAGAATTAATAGAATAGATAAAGTTCAACCTTCCTCCAGAAGAGGAGTTTCAACTGGCGCAACTTTTAAATAAATGGTGTAGAGGTGTACCGCCCGGTACAGACCTCCCCCCCCAAAAGTTCCTCCAGGGGTTACACATGAAATCAGTTTGAAACAAAGTCCAAGTAATGATGTTGATACGAAGATAGATAGCAGAAGCATTTACAAGATTTCTTAATTCAGTTTCAAAATGTTGTTGTTGCAGGTGAATGAAAGTCTTTATGTTTGTAGAATTTGAATTTCTGAAGATAAGCTTTTAATACTTAAAAGTGAAGGAAAAATTTGCAATGTCCATCAGATATTGCTGTTGAATTCCCAAATGTAGTTATCTCTTATAGTAACTATCCATGTAGTTGATGTTGATGAAGTTGGATGGCCGGACCGGCCGTTGCAGCTTGCGTCCAACAGGAGGCCGCTCGGACCCCTCAAGTACCCTGAGATACCGCTCGCCCGCACTATGAGGGGAGCAGAGGTGTTGAAGTACGCCGCGCCCGCGGTGAACAGATACAGGCTGCGGGCATGTAGCAGGTCGTGCGCCGCACATCAGCCTTGGCCGGGAGGTGAGCTCCGGCTCGCCGTGCACATGTCGTCCTCGCTGGAGAGGAGGGGGCCCATCCCCCTCCCCAGTCGCTGCACGGCGCTGCGCGGCTGCGGGGGCGCTGAAACATTAAAGCTAGGCGGCAGAATTGTGTTGGACAATCATTTTCTTTGAGGGTACAGGCTTGTGGAGAGGTTGAGGGGCCAGCGGCGTGTAGATATCCATGGCATTTACTATTATGAAGCCACAGTGTAAGGTGGAGCAGGAGACGGGAGCGTGGTAATGGCCGTGGCAAGAACAGGATGGCAGTTTAACGGATCGGGGTGGGTTTTACAAAAGGCTTACATCTAAAACCAAAATATTACAGAAGGGGCAGAATGCCTTAAAAGTGAAACTCAAAAAAAATATAACCTTCATATCCTTTCAAAATAATATGAAGCAAGTTAACACAAAATTACACCGGTTTCACCTGGGACAGGTGAACTCTAAATATCCTCTCGGTGGCTGGATTACTTAACAATAAGGTAACCGGCGTTAGAAAATCGAGAATGATACAAGGCCCCTGAAATCTGGGGGCAAGCTTGCCCGCGGGAACAAAATTTTTGACCATTACTTGGTCACCTACCTTTAAAGGGGTGGGTCTCCGTCCACGATCATACCTTTCCCTAACCTTTTCATGAGACACTTTAAGATTGGCTTTAGCCTTCTTCCAAAGATCTTTAATGTTATCCGGATCTATTGTTTCGGGGAGAATGTCATTCAAAGACCAGAGGTTAGAGAGCGGCGAGTTGGGAACAAACTTGAACATCAAAGAAGTTGGAGTAAACTTGTGAGATTCATGAACCGCCGAATTCAAAGCAAAAGCAATCCAATGCAGGGACGTGTCCCACCTGGAAGGATCTTCATGATGATAGGCAATGAGTGCGGACCTGAGATTACGGTTAACCCGTTCAGCCAGAGATGGTTGAGGGTAATAAGCAGAAGTAGTTACATGAGAGATGGACAAGTCAAAGCAGAATTTACGAAATAAATTTGATGTGAACGCCTTAGCATTATCAGATACAATATATTGGCACGGACCAAAAGAAGCAAAAATAGAATTTAGGCAAGTAATGGTGGACTGAGCGGTAGCCAGCTTAGTCGGAAATAACCAAGAAAATCTAGTAAAGCCATCTACGCACACAAAGATGAACTTGTTAGCATTACCCTTTGACTGGGGGAAGGGTCCTACATAATCGATATACAGGCGTTCCATGGGGCGCGACGCTTGATGCGAAGACAAAAGGCCTACCTTGGTGGACATGGTGGGTTTACTAAGCAAACAAGATTTACAAGCTTTTACAAGTTCACGGATTTCACCGTCCATACCTTTCCAAATGAACATTTCACGAATTTTTTCACGGGTTTTAAAGATTCCAAGATGCCCTCCTAATGGGGTCTCATGATAATACTTGAAGATCATAGGCACAAGAACCGCTGGCACGACAACCTTCATCATCTTATCATGCCTCGATGGGCAACATAGAACACCATTCCTTAGAACATAAGGGACAGCATGTTCCCCAGAAGAAAGGGTTTCCATTATCGGAGCCAGCGTCGGATCTTCACGTTGGTATTTCTCAATATCCCTAAAAAGCATGGGAGCATCTGTTAAGATGGCATTAACACCAGATAGTATGGACTCAGAAGGTGATGAACTGTCGACCGGTTCGTGGGTCTCTACGTCGTTATGAAACATACGGCTGAGTCCATCGGCAACAACATTTTCAGTACCTCTGATATGCCGTACATCGAATTGGAAGGCAGAAATACGGATGGCCCAACGGGCTATACGACCTGTACGACGCGGCCTACCTAAGACCCAGCTTAAGGCTTGATTATCTGTCTCCAGATCGAATTTGACGTGTTCCAGATAGAGACGGAACTTTTCTAAGGCGAATAAGACTGCCAAACCTTCAAGCTCATATATGGAGTACTTGGCTTCTTGAGCCGATAGAGTCCTAGATGCATAGGCGATGGGACGCCTCCCTAGTTCAGTCTCTTGAAGAAGGACTGCAGCTACAGCTGACGACGACGCGTCCATTTGGACGATGAATTTCTTCGAGAAATCAGGCATAGCAAGTACAGGAGCATTACAGAGAGCTAATTTAAGATCTTCGAAAGCGGCTTGTTGAGAAGGTCCCCACTCGAATTTGATGCCTTTCCTACGAAGAAGGTTTAAGGGCGCCGCTCTATTAGCGAAGTTAGGAATAAACTTCCTGAAGAAATTCACCATACCAATGAATCTAGCGATACCTTTGATGTCCTTAGGAGGTTTAAAATCACGGATGGCCTGTGTTCTAGAATGATCGACAGCTACACCATCAGGTGACACAATATGCCCTAGGAATGACATAGAGGGCTTAGCAAAGGCAACCTTGGACAACTTAACAGTTAACCCAGCCTTACGAAGGCGATTGAGAACTTCTCGCAGATGATCTAGATGTTCTTCAAAGGTCTCTGAAAATACAACGACATCATCTAAGTAGTGATATAAGTACTCAAATTTGATGTCAGAAAAGACCCTATCTAGTAGCCTAGTGAGCACAGCTGCCCCCGTGGGGAGCCCGAAAGGCACGCGGTTGTATTCATATAAATTCCAGTCCGTGGCAAACGCTGTAAGATGTTTAGATTCTTCGGCAAGGGGAATTTGATTATAGGCCTGATTCAAGTCCAAGATGGTGAAGAACTTGGCCTTACGAAACCATGAAAAGCAAGAATGAAGGTCGGGAAGGGGCACAGATTGCAACATCACCTTCCGATTGAGAGCCCTGTAATCAATGACAGGCCTGAAGCCTCCTTGGGGTTTCGGGACTAGAAAAATAGGCGAAGAATACGCTGACTTAGAGGGCCTAATAATACCATCCTTCAACATCTGATCGATGATTTCTTTCAGAGCCTTCATTTTAGGTGGAGATAGCCTATACGGTGGAAAACGGACAGGAATTGAATCCGTGACCTCAATTTTGTATTCAATAAGGTCAGTAACACCAAGAGTATCAGAGAACACCTCGGGAAACGACTGACACAGTTTCCGAATACTATCAGCCTGCTCCTCAGGTAGATGTCTAAGGTCTAACAACATCTCATCCTGGGTAGGCGAAATAGATGAACATGATACAGAATTACACTTTAACAAGGGAATTCTACAATTGGACGCAAATTTGAATGTGCACGACCTACTCTGGAGATCGAGCACAAGACCAGTGTGAGAAATGAAGTCCGCTCCCAATATGATGGGGCAAGACAAACGCTTGGCCACAAACAATTTGATCTTCCATGTAAATTTAAAAACCCGAATTTTGACATGTAAGGAACCTAGAATTTCTAATGGAGATGAATTAGCCGAAACATATTTAACAGGAGATGAGTCATAGTCAGGGAGTTTACAAACAGATTTCAATTTAGAATACCAATCAGCCGAAATAATGGAACAAACACTGCCTGAATCTAAGAGAGCTGTTATAGGCTCGTTATTTACCTCAATCTTAAGAAAAGGAACAGGTGCGGGGGTATCCGCCGCAATCCTAAGACATTCTTTAGGGCATTCAAAAGATGAACTTGA
Source organism: Anabrus simplex (assembly GCF_040414725.1). Classification (NCBI taxonomy): domain Eukaryota; kingdom Metazoa; phylum Arthropoda; class Insecta; order Orthoptera; family Tettigoniidae; genus Anabrus; species Anabrus simplex. The sequence goes on along the minus strand of NC_090273.1, from coordinate 52,281,587 downwards.
AGGCTGATCGTTCTCTGCATTTACAATCTGTTTACTAGGGGCTGAGTCTCGGGAAGATGGATTAGTCGGCTCAGCCGACGCCACTAGTCACTTTTTATTATTGGCATAGCTGGAATTTGCACCAGAAGTTGAGCAGGAGGGGGTGCTATTTGAGTTTGGGCAATTCTTGGCGATATGTGAGAAAGCCCCACACTTAAAACAGCCTTGTGATGACCCTGCTCCATTCCTTGTCCCACTTGACTTGATCAGAGGACACTTATTCCGCAGATGGTCAGGCGACCCGCAAGCATAACATTTACGGGGATTGACTGGTCGGCGAGGTGGAGGCCGAGTGTTACTAAAGGAAGGCGGGGGTTCTTTCGCGACACGCAAAGAATCGGCGTATCTAACTCCTTCCGCTGAGACTGCCAATGCTTCAAGTTCCGAGAACGTTTGCGGGCACGCCGCGAAACACAAATATGACCTATAGGATGGTGAAATACCTTCCACAATAGCTTGTACAATTTGATCCTCAGGGAAGTGAAGAGCAAACACCCTAGTATAAAACTTAATATCTTGGATGAAGTCTGCCAGGTTTTCATCCAAGCGCTGTACCCGATAATAGTATTTCTGAATAAGGGAGGACCTGGCCCTAGCCGGGATGAAGTTAGCTAGCAAATGGGCATGGAAATCCTCAATAGAAGATTGCTCAGCGATGGCTCTAACTATTTTATCAGAGAGAATACCAATAGCATACGGATAGATAATTTGCAAAATTTGACATGGGGAAAGAGAAAACACAAGGGCGTGATCCTGAAATTCCACTAGAAATCTTAAAAATGAAATTACGTCACTGGTGGTATTAACGGAAAACTTGGATATACCTCTGAGCAACATTGCCAATGGATGAGGCAAGCTGCTAAACCCGGGCGACATAGTAGGTAAAGGTTTCAATGGCAAGGAAGTTAATTCAGAACGTACATTGTTCAACGATGTGCGGCGTTCAGACTCGTTGTCCAATGGGGCAGAGATAGTTTGAGCAGCAACGGTTATCCTATTGCCTTCTCCCTTAGCAGGTTCTTCCTCACTACTTACATTCACAACGGTGGGCTGATCAGATTTGGGAGGAACTTCCCCAGTTAACAATTGAGTGACTTTACTAGACAATTCGGAGATAGTTTCAAGGAGCGTATTAGCTTGCTTCCTCTGAACGTCATTCACCTTCAGAGACAACAGATCATTAACTCTATTTGAAAAGTGATATAGCCTGCCTTGCACACGCTTAATTTGATTAGGAGACGGATCGTTTTCATCAAAAAAGCTGACTACAGATGCTAGCCCAGTAATATTCTCGACGATCGTGGAAAGAGACTCATCAATTTCTTTCTCTCCCAAATTGGGGATGGAAATGGGCAAATCAAGGGACTCTCTAAGCTTGTTGGTGTCGATTGCAACCGTGCCTCCAGATTGCACATTTCTGATAGTTAACTCGTATATCAACTCCTCTTTGCGCAAATAGTTAAGGAGGAGAACATCGCGAGGGCCGGGCATGATGACAGAACAATTTTGAAAAACTCAAAAAAAATTCCAGCAACTGAGACAATTGTTAGAGTTCGAATCAAAACAATGTTTAGCCGTCAAAAGGGGCTAAATTGAGACCCATTCAACCACGCTCTGCTACCACTTGTTACCGTGTTTTTGTGGTAGGTAGGCGTGAAAGAAGGTGCTGGGTGGTGAATGGATCTCAAGCTACTAAAGAGAAATTAATTTCAAAATTTAATAAGGTTATATTTTCTTTTCAAAACAAAGATATAACAAGCATGGCAGGTACAATGTAGCAAATCAACGGGGAGTCACAATATTTACAGGATTTGGGCTTCGAGCCCCGAAAACACAATGCTTGGGCAATCAGCCCAGTTTTACCTCAAAGACACTAGTTTCAACAGAGGGGCAGAAAACCCCATTCATACCTCGGAGCCCTTGCTCCAAATTACACTAAAAAGCCTCCACGAGGCATATGACACTTCATTTTCAAAAGAGCGATCCGCTCTTAAAATTTAAGCCTCTCAAAGGCCACACCAAACTCTACCTTCAAGCTGTCCTCTAAGGACGTATTCACAGGGGTAAAATACCCAACCTACAGAGGTCTATTACATGAAAAGAAGGTTGATTACATGACCTCTAAAATCACAATTTGAGAGGAGGCGAACTTGCACTCCTTAATACACTTGTTTCTAAGACCTACGTTGGCTCTTAGGCCGCTGATGCAAGGGCTAATCCCATACTACTGAGGTGACTTAAGAAAACACAAACTTACATTACATTACTGAAGAATAGGTTGCGAAAAATAAGTTCACCTCAAAACAGTGTGAGTGGGAGCTCGAGAGGGTTAAGCACTCTCTATCCCGATATGTAGTTTGAAAGATAGAATAGATACCAGTTGCTTTTACATTTGAAAGGAAAGTTACATGGTGGAAGACCTAGAACCCGCCGCGAGAGTTAAACTGCCAACTCTAGCTAGAAAAGATGTTATTAAGAGGCCATTACCTGAAGTTGAACAGCTGGTGAAGAAAGAGGCGCTTCCCGCCTCCTGCTATGTACTTTACACACTGAGAGATGGAACAAAAGTGGCCTGGAGACCCTAAAATCAGCAGTTTAAATACCCTCGCGGAAGATTCTAGTCGTTAGGGGAAAGAAAACACCCTCCCTCAAACTTTTTATTGGTTCGGGAAAAGAAACCCCTACATAGAGGAAAAAGAAACACATTATTGGTGGAAAATTAATTAAAGAAATTCGGGATTGGCTAGATCCAAACTAGGGGAAAAAGAGGGGTATACAGCCAACTTAAACAATGATAGAAGGAAATTTAACAAAGAACAAACTCTTGAAATAAAAATTTCTCCAACAAAATAGTTCTTTGACTCCGCACTAGGTCGCACTATTGTTGATCTTCAGTAGTGTCCTCTAGAAGAGAAAGTTCACACTTCTTACTTCAAGCGAAACAAAAACACATCAAAAGTGACACAGTTCAAAAACTCAAAATTTTCCACGTGGTGACATCTTCTGAGAAAGTAGAGAATTAATAGAATAGATAAAGTTCAACCTTCCTCCAGAAGAGGAGTTTCAACTGGCGCAACTTTTAAATAAATGGTGTAGAGGTGTACCGCCCGGTACAATTATTATTATTATTATTATTATTATTATTATTATTATTATTATTATTATTATTATTATGTGCGTATGGACCCAATGGATCACGCAAAGCTCTAACGATTCTGTTTTCTTTGTTGCCAAACCGCTCACATCCTTTCTCCGTGGATCCTTTTTCGTTCTTCTGTCCACTTTGCTCCAGTCTTCTTTTTCACTTCGTTCCCTGGTTGCAATTTCGATCCATTAATTTTTTTCCTATAGAGATTTCTGTCTGCGGTGTAATTTGAGTTCATCTTGGCCTTTTCCAGATCCTTCTTCTTTTCCAGTACCCATGAAATATTTTTTAGATGTTCTATGTAAGTGAGAATCTTGTGTGTCAGTCTACTTGCCGGCAGTCTGCGAACGTGCCCATAAAATTTCAGACGTCTTTTGCGGATGTCTGCTGCAATGTTGGAAAGCTCTTCTGTCACTTTGCGTGACCTCAGTCTATATCCATCTTCTGTTTTTCGGGGGCCGAGAATTTCCCTCAGGATTCTTCGTTCTTCATTTAAAATGTTTTCTAGGTCACCTTTCCCGTTTAGTGCAAGGGTCTCGCTGGCATATAAGACTTCGGGCTTGATTACTGTATTAATAGTATTTGATCTTTGCATGGCGGGACAAGCACTTTTTATTGTATATGTTGTGAACCCTACCGTAGGTAGGCTTTTCGAAATTTTTGTAGGCGAATTTTCTGGGCAGCCTTCTCGCCTCCCGTTGGTTCAAGTATTTCTCCCAAGTACTTGAAGTGTGGTACTCGGTTGATTTGCCCATATGTCGTGTTCAAATTGTATTATTATTATTTACTTGTTCCGGACCCCACTGAAGGCAGTACTCAAGATAGATTCCTGTCGTTAACCAATACAGTAATTAAGGACGTGATGTTTCCTTCGCAGTCGTAGCAATGTCCTATCCCATTTACGCCACAAGACCTGCCTCGGTCGGTAGGACGAAAACTCAGATAATAAACATGATTATTTATTCATCTACACATGACACACCACACTATGAACCACCACAAAGGTACACAATAGCGAATACATACCTGCATATAGCCTAAGTCAGGGATGGCAAACTTTTTCCAAGTAGCGTGTCAGTAAGGTCTTGTTTATTACTTTTTACTCTCTAGTGTGCTATCGAACACTTTCTTTTAAAATCATCGTGAAATCCCTCATTTGAATTCATTTAGGTATTAGAATGCATTGCATGTAAATCCGTTCGAATGAATGAATCATGGTTTTATTTTGCAAACATCGCTGTAAATTACATTTTAAAGAATGAGATATACTTTTGCTTTAACCCAGGGCCTCTCACAAGCCCAAAATCTCACCCGTGAAAATCGAGCCGCAAGAGCTCCGTGCAGTGTGCATCGGTTCCACTCGGCTCAGCTCGGACCAACACTTCGTCTCTGCGCTACTCGGGCAAGCTCGGCTCAACTCGACTCAGATTTGGAGCACTGCGGAGTAAGTGAGGAAGAGGGAGACAGCGGGAGCAAGCGAGACAGGCGTGGGGAAAGAGAGAGAGAGCGCTATTGCTCCAAATCGAGGAGTGGGGGTCTGCACTCTGGGCAACCAAGCGAAGTCGTTTTTTGCACCGTGCTCAGTCCATGCACTAGGCGCATGTACCCTGAGAGGCCCTGCGTTGACCTAACAAAATCTGTAAAACATATGGCCACAGAATTAATTGAGACATACAGTACGCGAAACTTTTGGTGATACTTCGGCTCCCTAGTGCTGAATCGGTAGATCTCGGTTACCTTCGAGATTCGCATTGGCAACCTTTGACACGCACAAACTATCCTTTTTTTTTCTTTTTCTATTGGCTTTACGTCGCTCTGACACAGATAGGTCTTATGGCGACGATGGGACAGGAAAGGGCTAGGACTGGGAAGGAAGCGCCCGTGGCCTTAGTTAAGGTACAGCCCAAGCATTTGCCTGGTGTGAAAATGGGAAACCACGGAAAACCATCTTCAGAGCTGCCGACAGTGGGTTTCGAATCCACTGTCTCCCAAATACTGGATACTGGCCGCACTTAAGCGACTGCAGCTATCGAGCTCGGTGCACAAACTATGAATCGATTAAGACATCTGGCGTACACTTGACGTACTAGTACTGCAGATAGCAGTGGCGATTGTGAAAGTGATTGTGGAAGTGGCATTTCTGAGAATTCGTACTAGGAACAAGACTCGCATCGAGAAATGTTATATAATGTGTGACACAGTTGTTGGCTTAAGGTAATACAAGTTTAGAAAATACACATCGATCGATCATACTATCGATTCAATTCAGATTTAATTTCCATTCAGTTGGCAGTATTACCGGAACCGGGCTAGCAACCTCTTTACTCCTCACCCCCGTAAAACGAAATTGTTGTTTGTCCGACCCTTGTCCCGTTTCCCTACGGGGTGGGGTATGAGGCGAGGTGAATCTGTACCCTTCCTGACGTCGATCTCATCAGAGGTCTACTCCTACTCCTGTCGATTAGCACCAAGGGGTCTGCTGAAGGCTTAACGTCTCCATCGGACGGATGAATCACCATCAACAGCGTAATATGCTCTCACTCCATATGAGCACTGCGGAAAGGTTTGGAAATTAATCCAGGCTTTTGTCACGCAATCTCGTGATTATAAATTGTATACCACCACCTCCCCTAACCTGCCGGCCAACATTCTGATGGTGAAATTTTTTTCGACCAACGGTACTCGAACCGGCTAACCTCGGTGTCAGACCGTTTAGACTTCAGCGCCTTAACGATCATGGCCACCAGGCGGGCTGTACTTCTTTAGTAAAGAGTAATGTTAAAAAGTTGCTATGTTGCTAGATTTTTGACCTATTTTTAACATTTTAAACATTAAAATATGTTAAATAATAAAGTTATTGGCTTTACGTCCCGCTAACTACATTTTGACGGGTTTTGGAGACGCCCAGATGCAGGAATTTAGTCCCGCGGGAGTTCTTTTACGTGCCAGTAAATCTACCGATAAAAGGATGACGTATTTGAGCACCTTTAAATACCACTGGACTAAGCCAGGATCGAACCTGCTAAGTTGGGGTAAGAAGGCCAGCGCTTCAACTGTCAGAGCCACTCAGACCGATTTAAAATATGTCAATATGTTGTCTGACGTGTCACAGAAGTCATGTTCGCGTGTCACCTAGTGACAACCGTGTCATAGGTTCCCTAAGTTTAGTGAAAGCAAGGGTTATAAAACAGGGCCATGACCACATTTAAGACCCAGTTTGTACCTTTGAGTTCACCAGGGTATGGGAAAAGCAGAGGGGTTATTATTATTATTATTATTATTATTATTATTATTATTATTATTATCCATCCAGGGTTGGCTTTTCCCTCCGACTCGGCGAGGGATCCCACCTCTATCGCCTCAAGGACAGATTCCTGCAGCGTGAGACTTTGGGTCGGGGATACAACTGGGGAGAAGGACCAGTATCTTGCCGCCCTGGCGGCCTCACCTGCTATGCTGAACAGATACCTTTTGGGAGGGTGGGAAGAGGGAAAATCACTTCGAGGTTGGCTGAGGATCGAATCCCCCTCTACTCAGTAGACCGCCCGAGGCTAAATGGGCCCCTTTTCATTCCTCGTACTACTTTTCGAAATTCGTGAAAGAACCGAGAATCGAACCCTGGCCTCAGAGGGTGGCAGCTAATCATACTAACCACTACACCACAGAAACGGATTATTATTATTATTATTATTATTATTATTATTATTATTATTATTATTATTATTATTATTATCAGTCTGTTCACTTTCATTATACTGACTTTAAAATCAATGTTCGGAATTCCCATGGAGTTATTTAGCTCACCTACTCATTTGCTGGATTACCAATATTAAAAAAGCGAGCAGTACAAAAAAAGGAGCACATATGCATGAAATGCACAACAGAGCTTAATGAAAAATTCTGGCAATAATTGTAACTGATCAATGGATAGTTAATTAAACATTCATTGCTGTACTAAATAAAGCTGTGCGTTTATACAGTGTTTTAATTATATGATCATTATTTTAAATATGAAGGTCAAAATATCTCTTTAAATAAATGTCATTTGCTGTAATAATAATAATAATAATAATAATAATAATAATAATAATAATAATAATAATAATAATAATAATAATCAAAAAGGATTTTCAAGTACCTTTGGGACAAAAAGTGAGCAACTAGCTGGATTCAAAATATAAAGAAAGATTTAGAAAGAAATAATCCATGAGAAGAAGAAACTGTGGTCAGGGATAATTTTAGAAAGAAAGCAGTAAGTATGGAAGGATTCCAAGGAAGATTGAACAAGAAACCTAGTGCGAAGTGGTCCGAGGACAGAAAGAAACAGCATAGTGAAAGGATGAAAGAATATTGGAAGGAATGGAAGAGAAAACAACAAAATATGAAGAACTGAATTGAAATTGGCAGGTGGTCCCTAGCAGGCCTCATCGGAAATAATAATAATAATAATAATAATAATAATAATAATAATAATAATAATAATAATAATACCGTGCAGATGACTTAGCGGTTGGATTCACGTAGCTGTGAGTTTGCATTTGGGAGATGGTGGTTTCGAACCCGACTGTTGGCAGCCTTGAAGATGGTTTAAGGTACATTTCCAAATTCAGACCATGCAAATGCTGGGGTTGTACCTTAATTAAGGCCACGGTTGCTTCCTGTCCACTCCTATCTTTGTCCGCTCCGATTGTTGCTATATGATCTGCCTGTGCCCGTGCAACGTAAATCAAATATTATTATTATTATTATTATTATTATTATTATTATTATTATTATTATTATTATTATTATTATTATTATAACAATAATATAGTAGAACTCGGTTGTAACGACATCCAAGGGACCTGAAAAATTGTGTCATTATTTTTGAGTGTCGTAGAAACCAATATTCGTATTTTCAGTCTAGTGAGGTGGATAATGAAAAATACGGTAACATAAATTTACTTAGGCTTCATCCACATTTTGCGTTCAGGTTTCCGTAGCCGTTTCATTTTCGAACCTTTTTGTTCAAATGCAGCAACAATTTTATTCTTGCTCTTCCAAGTCGTTAGGGCTGTGGAAATAACAAGGCCAAACTCACGACACACGTCAGCTTTTTAATTCCATTCTTAATTTGGTGAATCACTTTAACCTTTTCTTCCAACTTTAAATAGTAGTCATACTGCGTTAAAATGCGTGCTCTTAGAGGAAACTTCCAGTCGAGACAGGCTCGGGGACTGGGTGTTTGTGTCCGTCCCAACACTCTCCTCTTCATATTGATACAACACACTACACTACCAACCACCACAGAAACACGCAATAGTGATTACATCCCTCCATATAGGGTTGGCGGCAAGAAGGGCATCCGGCCATAAAACAGGGCAAATCCACATGTGCGCCGCAGTGTGGGAATGGCGGTAGGAAAAGAAGAAGAAGAAGAAGAAGAAGAAGAAGAAGAATGTGGGGTGGGGAATCTGCCTGCATTTGCCAGGTATATGACAAAAGTGGGCAGGAAAGAATTTGCCAGGTTGCCAGATTTCAACAAAATATCTCCTAAAATACTTTGGTTCTTAGAAAATATTATTCCAAACTAAGGTTGAAAATGACGTCATATGCGAGATAGACCCATTAACGTTTGTTGTATTAAGCAAGGCTAAAAAACACATTTATGAGGAATATGTTAGTGCCGCAGAAAATATAACGTTATGAACGAGTTGTCATTGAAACCGATTTCGTTATTGCAAAAGTTCAGCTGTAATAATAATAATAATAATAATAATAATAATAATAATAATAATAATAATAATAATAATAATAATAATAATAATAATAATAACAATAATAATAATAATAATAATCTTAGCCTGAACTTAAAATTGTTCATTGCATACCAGAAACAGAGAAACAAGAAATTCGTGCTCACATTTGTGAATTTGAAAAGGCCTGCGATTCCATAGAAAGGGAAACAATAATCCATATCATAGAAGGAATGGATCTATAGAGGAAGACGAGAGAACTAATTAAACGTACGGTGACTGACACAACAGCCAAGATCAAGTTCACAGGGATCCTATAGGAATTGTTTGGGATTCAAACGAAGGTCAGGCCCCTTCTATTCAGCAGTTGTGTTCTTGAAGTGATTAGAGAGTATCGCCGCAAAAAGTGAGGAATAGGCGATGTACGAATGGGATGCAAGAACAAAGGAATCGGAGTTGACTCTTTAGCTTTTGCGGATTACAATGTAGCTCTGTTAGAGTCAACAGAGAAGACACGGAACCAAATTGACCAACACATGGAAGAAGCAAGTAAGGCACGCCTACGGATCTCCTTTCAGAAGACACGATAGGCTACTTGACCAACATCGAATCAGCATCCAAATGGATGCCGTTTGAGAGAGAAAAGATTCAGGAAGTGGAAAATTTCAAATATCTGGTGGAGTGATAGACAATAACCTGTGAGAAGGAGAGGCACTGTTATCAACATATAAACTAACTAGAAGAAGATTTCAATAAATTCAAAAGTCAGACACTACCAGACAGTGATCCGTCGTCAGGCTTTATATGCAGTTGAATGTTTGAACCTGCTAAAAACAGGATTTTTCGAGAAATTGGAACTGAAGGGGAGAAAGATTCTGAATAAGATCCTTGAACCCCAAAGAACAGAGGACGGATGGTACAGAAAGTAAGGAAACCAAGAATATTATATCTCATAATGGAAAATATCTCAGATACCATCCGGAAGAGGAGAACCATGTTCATCAGGCACATCTACAGAATGAACCTGGGAAGAATTTTTGGGATTAGGAAAACTATTGTGCACTGGTATCAGGAGGTCAAAAAGGACATGGAAGAAATGGGAATACAAGGAACGGAAATCAGCAACAGCGATGCTTACAAGTCAAGGGTAAAGGCGACCAAGAGGTTTTAAGTAAAAGTTAGATCCCATACCCAAGTACCGTGGAGAGAAGAAAGGTGGAGATTGCACAGTGAAAGGATGAAAAAGCACTGGACGGGGATTAAAGCCCAGAAACAGGTGAAGATGAATTCGAATTAACGTGGCCAATACAAGAGAAGAAGAATCTTGGCATATTTCGCAATTAACTATGGACAGCATGTGATGTGGAGTTGACCAAGTTTTACGGTCGGATGCCATTCCTGATGCTAACCCTCAATGGAGGTAAGTAGTCAATGTTTACGAGGTGGTTGATAGTGTGATATGTTGCATTTAAATGAAGAGAAGTGTTTTAAGACGAATAAAAACCCTCCGTCCCAGATCCAGAGGAGTTATCTGTACTCAGTTAAAATCCCCGGCCCACCCGGGAATCAAACCCAGGGCCCTGTGACCTGAAGGCCAATACTCCACAAAGTAATTATAGTGGCACTACAAAATTAAACATGGAGAGGATCATGTAAAACCTGCCGAGGACCTGAAATACAAAAAAAATTCTTAAGAGAGGTATTTTGGGTGCATTCAGGTAGATGGATATGTTTAGATTAGAACCCGCATTTTTAGTCTGTATTAGGTTGGGATGAAAAATTATTGAAGCGTGTAAGAAGTATACTCTAGCCTGCACAACGGTTATGCTATGAGTTTTGCATAAACATTGGGGATACGACCCGTCAGAACCCCTAGAATGTTTGTTACTCTCGCTACATTACCGAAGAACGGATTAGACGACACTTCTTAACAACCAAATTATGAGGCGTGTTTTTTTAAGTAAGTGCCGTTTTTATATAGAACAAGGTAATGCAATTTTTAAACCACGTTTTTATACATGTCTTTGCAGATGATGCGATTATTTGGGGAAAGGGAGAAAAGGGAGTACAAAGGAGGCTGGACATTTGGAATGAAGATCTGAAGGAGTTTGGAATTTTAATTAGTGTCCGACTCGTTGGCTGAAGGGCCAGCATCCTGGCCTTCGGTTCAGAGGGTACCGGGTTCGATTCCCGGCCGGATCGGGGATTTTAACCTTAATTGGTTAATTCCAATAGCACGGGGGCTGGGTGTATGTGTTGTCTTCATCATCATTTCATCCTCATCACGACGCGCAGGTCGCCTGCGGGAGTCAAATAAAAAGACCTGCAACTGGCGAGCCAAACCCGTCCTGGGATATCCCGGCACTAAAAGCCATCCGACATTTCATTTCATTTCATGGTAATCAGTAATAGAAAACTGTAGTCATGCACTGTGGAAAAGAGGAAAAGAGAAGCCAAGTGAACATAGATGGAGAACGGTTAGAGAATGTAGAACATTTTACATACCTGGGTAGCATTATTAATGGAAGTAATGAAATCAACCCTGAAATTAATAAGGGACTAAATAAAGGTACAACATTTTATCATCGAGTCAGAGACCTTTAATGGGATAATAAAGTACCCAAGAGAACAAAATTAACATTATACTAACAGTATTTAATACCAGTTGTAACATACGGACTAGAAACGCTGGTAACTAATAAGAGACAAGATAGTAAGATCCAAGCAGTAGAATGAAATTTTAAGAACATCGGTTAAAAGGACAAGAAGAGATAGAATTCAAAATATTAAAATCAGGGAAGAGCTGAATATAGAAGCGTTAGTACGGGGACTGAGATGATTCGGACACGTAAAAATAATGGGCAAAGAACAGGTAGCAAGAAGGTAATTGGAAAGAGTTAACGGAAAGAGACCAGTTGGAAGACCGAGAAGAAGGTGGATGGATCCAATTTGGAAGGACTGGAGAAACTGGATTGGATGTGGTGGAAGTAATGGAGCAGGAAAAGGCGAAGGACATAAAGGAGTGGAGGAGGCATGTAAACCACACCCTGACGACTGGAGTGAGACATTGATGATGATGGTGTTGATGAAGCCTAAGCCTGTACCTCAAACTATTTCTTAACATAAGTTCCAAGCATTTTAAGGCATTTGTCATATCGTGAAACCAGCTTCTGAACTTCATCTTCATCGAAATCTGCCGCCTGATGTGCCTGCCACTGCAGCACGGTCGTTTTTGGGTCATCATCATCATCGTGGCGCCGATCTCCTAAATGCTTTTTCAAGTCCAGGAACAAGTGGTAGTCACCGAGCCTTCAGTAATGATGGACGGTCGCCCAGTATGGTTCTCTTCGTGACATTAGTACGGCGTTCTTTAAATGCTCTGATCCATTTTCTTACCTTTCCTTCGCTCATAGTGGGTCCTCCACACACTTAACTAATCTGCTGATGAATTTGAACAGCTTTTACGTGTTTTGCACTTAGAAAACGAATCACAGAGCGTACTTCGCACATGGCGGGACCGTTAATTGTCAGAGGCATTTTCAATACGTACAAATGAACGTAAATACGGGAGAATGCTTCCATAATGGTGTTTGTGGCTAGCGTATACTTGTACGTACTGAGTGTACATGCTTTGGACAACGACCGAAGTTCTCCAGCGGCCATATTAAAAACGGTACTTACTTCAAAAAAACATGCTTTGTAATTTTCACTCTGCCTTATTACTTCCTAAAGGACCAGAGTCTAGTTCCGATATTTCACGCCTCATACCACAGACATAAATAATAGATATGTATTTGTAGAGAAGGACATGGAAACCGATTACGTGGGTGCTCTGGGACTCAGGTGCCGAACGAGTGATTTAAACCCATTGAATTCTTCTGGATCATTTCCAGTTAGTAGCAATCTAAATTCTGCACCTTTCACTTTCTTCAGTATGTTTGGTCTACTTCCAACAGTGGAAATATATCTACAACCAATTAGATTCAATGAATAGAAATAAACCAGATTGAGGAGCCAATGAGTCCACCTCTGTAGTGTAGTGGTTAGTGTGATTAGCTGCCACCCCCGGAGGCCCGGGTTCGATTCCTGGCTCTGCCGCGAAATTTGAAAAAAGTTGTACGAGGGGTCCACTCAGCCTCGGGAGGTCAACTGAGTAAAGGTGGGTTCGATTCCCACCTCAGACATTCTGGAAGTGGTTTTCCGTGGTTTCCCACTTCTCCTCCAGGCAAATGCCGGGATGGTACCTAACTTACGGCCACGGCCGCTTCCTTCCCTCTTCCTTGTCTATCCCTTCCAATCCTCCCATCCCCCACCCAGCCCCCTGTTCAGCATAGCAGGTGAGGCCGCCTGGGCGAGGTACTGGTCACCCTCCCAGTTGTATCCCCCGACCCAGAGTTTGAAGCTCCAGGACACTGCCCTTGAGATGGTAGAGGTGGGATCCCTCGCTGATTCCGAGGGAAAAACCAACCCTGGAGGGTAAACAGATTAAGAATTAAGAAAGAGAGGAGCCAATGAAATCAATTTTTGTTTAAAAAATTCAATATTCTATCCTTCAGTTACGTAAATGCACCCTTCTAGCAAGTAAATAATTTCATTATGTATCCGGTCAGTCACATTAGTTCAAAGCTTCAAATAGTGGTGTTTTTTATATAAGGTCATTTAGGGATATCTCGACACGCTAAGCAAAAACCTGTAATTTTGATCAGGCTTTATTTGCAAAATAGTTCAATTTTTACCTGGTGAATTTGTACACAGTTAGGGTATGTTTTCTATTATTTATGGCAAAAAATAACACTTCAGATCATTGTAAATTAGAAAATAAATAAACGATGCAAAAATGTCCACTTCTCCCGCACTTAGGGAGAACCTGACACTAGGTAGGACCTCGGAAGAGTTACACAACTATTGTACACAGTGGGCACATATAAACTGTTCGTCGTTTCCATTTTCCACACACATCTCGTGGAACCATTTCCTGCATTCCCCACTACACTGGACCCATGCCTCATTTCGGTTGTCGTCATAGAAATAGCCATCACATACTGCGCAGTAATTCTCCGAGCAATTAAGACTGCTTGAGAAACTAATCCTGAGAAGTCACCATGGCGGATTCTTGCACTCTTCTTACACTTCCTTTCCCAGATAGGAGTCTTAATATCGGAACAGGAGATAACTCCTGCACTGAGCAACTCGGAGGTGTAAATGCAGGTGAGGCTTCATGTTCCTGTGATAATGTAGGACTACTGGCCTTAGCTTCTACAGCAATATCTTCTCCAACATGTACGTGATTTGAACCATTTTCGTCTTGCACAAGGTCGTATTCAAAAATGTCTTCTTGGAGGATATCGGGATTGTACGGATAAATGCCACATTTCATAAATCCGCCGGTAAAATTTCCTGCTGTTGCCGATTTGTCCCAAGCCATCTTTAGAAGGTCTCCAAAATTATCTTAAGTGATCCCTTTTCCCGGGAGTGTCGGGATCTCCCACGCTTGTCATGTCGACATCTCCCCGAGTTACATTGGCAGGCAAGAGGTGGCAGCACTTACCACGCTGAATGATTGGCGATTTGGAAATGACATGGCCGCTTCTCCAAAACGTGCTTTGTGCGCCTAACCTCAAACATTGTCTTAAAAATATCGCATATCTACGTATTTCGTTATACAACCTACTCATTATCTTATAGTACGTTACTTTTCCATCACATATCACTTACATACTCACCTTCAACTATTCAGATGTCTTGTATTTATAGTGATAATCGTCTGCTACTAGGATCACAATGAGCACAACACCCTACGGCTCCAATACATGTAGTTACTAATTCGACCTGTAGAGTACTGTGGTAACCAGTGGCGCTAAGCTTAAAAGTGTCGAGTTCTCCCTCATGTCGGGATCTCCCTAAGTTACCTTATTAAAGGCTCTGTACCGCAAAGTATTATAGTGAAGCAAATAAGCGAATGATCGTGCTCTTTACGAATTATTCAGAATGGATGAATCCGCGATAAAGTTGCTGAAAATGAGAAGTAATGACAGGAAGGGAATAGTAGGATACCGTAGTAACTGGAACTCGGCGGTTGAAGAAATTAAACATTACTCAGAATTTTCAGGCGAAACAAGTAAGCAAGAACACTTCAGGTGTTCACAAATTGGAAAAATTATCGTACAGGTACCGGTGGATTGAATATGACGAAATTTTGAGGGAAATCTCCACTAAAACCTAGAATAGTTTACTGAATTTGTTAAAATATTCAAAATTTTAAATAGTTTATATTTGTTTACATTTAGTGCCTTAACTTATAAGTGTCAAAGGGTAGCAACAATTGAAAAAGTAAAATAAAAGTCGACGCTTATAGATAGGGGCGCATCCTTACAAGAAAAATACCCCTTTTATTATTTTTAATACAAATATATAATTTTCTACGTCGTGGTGTTCAATCCCTACAATGGTTGGCAGCAGCTATCCATTTTTCTCACGTCTCCCCTTCCCTCTCCAGTTCTTTATAATTCCTGCACCCGGAATCTCTCAGAATCTGGTTCAATTACCTCAAAGAAGGTCTTCTCTCGGTTCTTTCCCCCTTCTGCATGTCCTTCAATTATTGTTTTAGGATTCATTCATGTCTTATTAGGTGTCCAATAAGCTGCATCCTTCTTTTCACAATGCAATTCCACACGTCCCTGTTTTCTCCCACTCTTTGAAGAACGTCCTCGTTTGTTATTTTATAAGGTGATTTAATTTTCATCATTCATCTGTAACACCACATGTGCAATGATTTCAGCATCCTTTCGCCGTCATTTCCCATAGTCCAAGTTTCACAGCCGTATAAAGCGACACTCCAAACATATGCTTTTAGAAGCCTTTTACTCATCTCAGTACTGATATTGTGAGATGTTATAATTTTTTTTTTGTTGAAATCACTTTCTGCTTGGGTGATTCTTCTCCGTACTTCTAATTTACTCCACCCATAACTTGTGATCTTGTTTCCCAGGGAAACAGATGACTTCGTTGCCTACCTGGATCCGTATCCTAGCTAACCCATATTTACCACAAACCATTAATGTTGTTACAGTTTTGTTTATTTTCGTATTGTATCATTTTCCCATAACCTCATCCATTTTTAACAGCATGGCTTGAAGGTTTCCTTCGTTTTCAGATAGCGCACGGTAATATCATCCGCAAAACTGATCATATCCATTACTTCACCATGTATCGTTACCCTCACACTTATTTAAGGGCTTCTTATATGTGTATATTGAAGACGATGGGTGACAGTGCACATCCCTGCCGCACATCTTTCCGGATTTCTACCACTTCTTGCTTCCCACCCCTAACAATAACAGCTGTCTCGTTCCTGTACAGATTATATATTATTCTTCGATCTTTCCGAAATATACATTTCTGTACCTCAAACATTTTCTCCCATTGAATATTGTCGAACGCTTTTCCTATAGGGGCTGCCTGGCCGAGGCGTTAAAGGCGTGCTCGATTCGCCAGGAAGAACGTGGGTTCAAATCGCCGTCAGGAAGTCGTAAAATTTAAGAAACGAGATTTCCACTTGCGGAGGCGCATATGGCCCTGAGGTTCACTCAGCTTACACCAAAAATGAGTACCAGGTTAATTCCTGGGGGCAAAGGTGGCCGGCCGTAGGGCTAACCACTCTACCCCACCAAGTGCCGGGGTTACGGATAGTGGCAGCTTTTACCTCCCCCCCCCCCAACCCACATCCATGGGCCTTCATGGCCTGTATGGAAATGGCTTTGCTTTTTCTATATCTTCAAATCAAATGCATGTTTTCAGATTTCCCACCATTATTTTCTCTATAATACATTTTAGAGCCAACATTGCTTCTCTGGTTCCTCGGTTCTTGCCAGAATCCGAACTGTGAGTATAGCTTTATCTCTTTGTTTGATTCGATGGAGAACATCTGCGGGGATCCTTTCTGTTTCTTATAGTGTACATATTAGGTTATACAGACTCCCTTTCCACCCGCATTTATAAGCTCCGCTGGAATATTGTATATACCTGGAGCTTTGATGTTCAGTTTTCTCACTACCGGCTCGAATTACTCTTTAGAATAAACTCACCTAGAATATCTGCGTTTACTTCTGCTTCACTAGCGTAGTCACTTTACGGTCCCCCTATGTATTGCTTCCATCTTCTAACAATCTTTACAATTTTTATTCATAACTATTCCACATCTGTTTTCCTCATCTCCAAAGAAAATCTTCACCAGTCTGTAAGCAGTATCTATGTTTCATTCTTTTATTTCATGGAAGAATTGATCCAAAAAAGTATTTAAATACTTTACAATGTAATATGTTACATTTAATAAATCCAGCCCTACATTCAGCCATACCATATGAACTATGTATAGAAGTCTTCAAAGTATTTTTACCTTGATTTTTAGCATATCTGTTGATCTTGATTTTTCTTCTCTTTCCCATCACTTATAATAAGTAAGCAGTAATCCATTCTTTCCTGTTTTCTTCCTTTACTTTTCGTAGTACTTACTGTACTAAATCTAAGAGGTCAGTTTTGATCAAAGGCCTACTTTATTCGATTCTTCCACTGCCTTGTATATGCCTTATCTCGTCTTCTGTTTGCTGGTACAGTTCCTGTGTTTTCCCCCTTAATTTTCTTTTAAGTTCCACTTAATTTTGTTTCGCTTTTTTAGTTTTTTAACTTCAAGTCACATTTTATCATTACTAAGTTGTGGTCGCTCCCATTATCACAACCTGGGTAGCTTCTACTGTTCTTGACTTGGGTTTTAAATCTCATTTTCGCCAAATGAAATAAATTTTGAACTGGTTAATGCCTCCTGGCATTTTCCAAGTATATCGTCTTTTTCGATGATGGTTAAAATGGTGTTTGTGTTACATAGGTTGTTTCTTTCGCAGAACTCCACAAGAGTATCTCCTCTTACATTTCCCATTACCAATTCTTATGCTCCAACTACTTCTTCTTCCTTTCCTTTTCCTACAATAGCATTCATGTTACCCACTTTGATCAGATTTTCATAACCCTGCTGGTCATCACAATGTATAATTACGCTGGCCTTAATATAAGAAAGTAAAGCATCGATTAGACGCTGTCTAGGGATCAGACGACACCGCGTGTCAAGCGGGATGGCGTATTAAAGGAGCCGGGAACTGTGAAACCATAGAAAAATGAAACTTTCGATGTTTAGTTACATATCTCAGAAACTATAAAAGATATTTCCTTGAATGTACTTTTTATATATTCAGAATACATTCATCATTATTTAGGTAGAATTTGAAGCTTCCATTTTTTAATTTTTCTCAGAAAGACCATTATTAATGTAATATTTTTAAAAACATTGTTAAGCATTCCCTCGTTGATGTACCTTTTTGTGAGAAAATACTCAAAGCAGACCCTAGAAACTTTGCGTGCATAATATCTAAACTTTTTTGATCTTCTTCTTCTTCTTAAGCCGTCGTCTCCAAACGGAGGTAGACGGTCCACACGGCCAGCTCCGATCTTGACGTTGCAGCCATGCCATGTGGATTTATTGGAATATCTCTCAGGATCTTTAATGCAGTGGTTTCCCGTTGCCTTCTACATCCTAATGCCGTTGACCAAACTGGTTCCTCCGCCTTTAGGAACAATTTCTTGTCCCCAGGACAATAGAGTGCCCTTACCCATACCCGCTCATCCACTCCCAAAGAGACTGTTGGCACTTGGTATAGGGGATCTCCTTATACCGGGAGATAATCGGTCCCTTCATTCGTTAGCCGCCTGCATATAAAATATTATTTTTATATGCAGTCGTTGCCCCCTCTCTACCGCGGAGAGATGAATGTCAGGATTTCACCGTCATTGAAACAAAGACCAAATGGCATTTCCTTGTTTCTCTGGTTCTTTAGAGAGGTTTTTTGATCTGGTGAAGTAAAATTACTGTCTGGTTGTTTACAGGAGTTGAGATTTTTTTATATCCAATTTGAAAACTGAAATTTTGTGTAAAATTTTCAGTTTGAGGTTTTTGAGCGTAATTCATTTTCCGGTTCCGTTAATCTGGAAGAGGAGACGTATAATTTTACCGAAATACAGCGCATCATATAGCAGATACAGTGTTACACCCTCTAGCGTCGTGATTGCGGTGATTCATTCACGATTTTTAAATATCTTCTTAACGTAGACGATTGGATTCTTAACCAGAATCAGTAAGATTAATGTTTTTGCAAAATTGCTGACTTATCCGATATGGAAAGCGATTTTTTACACTCATAACCGCAGACAAGCTTAGAAACATTAAAAACAATTGAAAGTTTACATTTTTCTTCAGGTCCGTATTTACACTTAGGGCGAGGGAGTATAAAGTTTTCGACTTTTTCCAAACTTTATTAAAAGTTAACCGAAGAATATTACCCCATAAAAGAATGTCTTAAATGTGAGAGAATCACAATATAAGGGGGTATTTTATCATTCTTTCTATAGGTGATATAATCCAGTATAACGTAATAAAAGGGAACATTTTAATGTTTTAAAATTATTGGTCGATGTTTTGTTTTAAGCAATGTAATTATATCTTTATAATGAGTTATCGTAAATGTGACTTTCCACATAATTCATCGAAGAATTTATCCGAAAACATTAAAGTATTTTGTAATGTAAGATGTTACATTTAATGATTCCGTTCTTTCTTTCAGTTATGGCGCCCTCCCTATCATGCCCTATCTTCGCATTCATGCCCTGAGCAGAGCCTCAGTACAGTGATGGTCAATAGGACAGTTCTCACAGTTTTACGCTCTTGGTACTTGCATTAACTACGAAATAGGTCGCAATATAGAAAGAAAGTGTCAACATATCGTCGGATAGTTATGTGACACGATCCGTAAAACCTTGACGAGGTAAGGCGGGGGAGAGATACCTGAATGAGAATTTGCATTGTAATGCAGAAGCCAATTCCTATGCAAATAAGGGAAATATGACTTACTACCCAGAAGGATATGAGAGCACTGGAATGTTTTCTTTTAAGGGTTGCTCTAGATTGAAGAGAATGTGAAATGAAGATAAAAGAACAGAATAGAATATTTACAATACCGAGAAGAGTATAAATGAATATAGAATGAGGTGGATGGAACACATTGACAGAATGGATGAGGGTAGGTTATCGAAGTAAACAAGAATTTATAAGCTAATATGAAAAAAAGGAAAATGTAATATAACCCAGAAAACAAAATAGAAGCAACTCTCAGTGTGAGCAGACAATTTGCCGATACTGTGAAATGCGAGTCGAGAAGAAGGAGAAGAAGGAGGAGAAGAAGGAAAACGAGGAATATCGTTATTGTAAACTTCTACGTGTGAACGTAATATCATCATAACCATCATTATCATCATAACTTAAAAGCTGCTATACCATCTACCTTCTTCTTACTACCCATCATAACAGTCGCAGTCTTAAAGTAGCATCTACCGAGCTCGATAGCTGCAGTCTCTTAAGTGCGGCCAGTATCCAGTATTCGGGAGATAGTAGGTTCGAACCCCACTGTCGGCAGCCCTGAAAATGGTTTTTTGCGTGGTTTCCCATTTTCACACCAGGCAAATGCTGGGGCTGTACCTTAATTAAGGCCACGGCCGCTTCCTTCCCACTCCTAGCCTTTTCCTGTCCCATCGTCACCGTAAGACCTATCTGTGTCGGTGCGACGTAAAACAACAAGCAAAAAACAAAAAAAGAAGTAGCATCTTCTGAACAAGTTGGCTACGTCCTGCGTGTCGTGTAGCTGTTCGGAATATGATGGGTTCCAGCTCCACTTTCGGCAGCCCTGAAAATGGTTTTCCGTTGTGGTGAAGGTTATTATTGTTTTAAGAGGAAGTACTACTAGGCAACTATCCTCTATATAACACTAATCAGAGAGAAAACATGGAAAGGACTGGACATTTCGAAAAGTGAAGAAGTCGGCCAAACAAAGACTTGGGCTACGAAGGGCCATCGAATGCCCTAATACTGTCGGGGACGGAAAAGAACAAGAGTTGACCAAGGGAGGTCGGATATTATAGATGAAATTGCGGAGGCTGGCACAAGTAAGTGGAAGCAATGCCAGGACTACCACCCCCACCCTATGGTTTTTCCGTGGTTTCTCACTTTTCTTACATGTTGCTTTACGTCGCACCGACAGAGGAAGGTCTTATGGCGGCGATGGAATGGGAAAGGACTTATAGTGGAAAGGAAGCGACAGTGACATCCTCATAATTTTCCTGATGCGAAAATGAGAAACCATCTATAGGGCTGCCGACATAGGGGTTCGAACCCACTATCTCCAGAATGCAAGCTCACAGTTACCGCGCGGCTACTTACTCGGTGTTTCTCATTTTCACATCAGGCAAATTCTGGGGTTGTGCCTTCAATTAAGTGAATGGCCGCTTCCTTCTCAATCGTTACCCTGGCTCTTTCTTTCGTCGTCGAAACTTCAATGTGTTAGTGAGATGATAAGCCACAAGAATGTCATATTTATTCTAAACCGAAGATAGTTACCATTCACTATAACATTATTGGCATTGCCATATAATCACAAAATCTTGGATATCACGAGATTATTGGTAGATGGACCGGCCAAGTCTCAGTACAACATTAAAGAGGAACCCCATACTACTTTATAAAATCTGCTTGTACATCAAGCTTACATCATTATAGGCCATTATGCCTTTCAGCGTTCTATCTGCAAGCCTCTCTGAATTTACTAAATGTCGCCACAATCCTGTATTTGCAACTAGCGCTGTGGCCTCTTTTAGTTCTATATCTCCTTATTTAAATCGTTAGAAACTGAGTCTAAGCATCGTCGCCATGGTCTTTCTCTACTTCTCTTACCCTCCATAACAGAATCCATTATTCTCCTAGGTAAACTATCCTCCTTCATTCACCTCACATGACCCCACCACCGAGGCCGCTTCATATGTACAGCTTCATCCATCGAGTTCATTCCTAAATTAGCCTTTATCTCTTAATTCCAAGTACCCTCCTGCCATTGTCCCCACCTGTTTGTACCAGCAATGATTCTCGCTACTTTCATGTCTGTTACTTCTAACTTATGAATAAGGTATTCTGAGCCCACTCATCGTTCACTCCCGTAAAGCAAAGTTCATCTGAAAACAGACCGATGTTTCGACCGGGAGCTGACTTCCTTCTTACAAATACTGCATTAGCTTTACTGCACCTTGATTCAATCTCACTTACTGTATTACCATCCTGGGAGAACACACATCTTAAATACTTGAAATTATCTACCTATTCTAGCTTTGTACCACCAATCTGACATCAAACTTAAGAAAGGGGAAATTAAACAAGTCGAAATACAAGAAGAGAGATCATTCTTCTGGTAGATTACACCTGACCATAGATAATCCGGAGATTCTACGAGAAACAGAACATTCATGCCCCATGGAAGATGTATCAATCATCAGCTCTATTTGGTGACAATGGAATAGGAAAGGCCTAGGAGTTGGAAGGAAGTAGCCGTGGCCTTAATTAAGGTACAGCCCCAACATTTGTCTGATGTGAAAATGGGAAACCACGGAAAACCATCTTCAGGGCTGCCGACAGTGGGGTTCGAACCTACTATCTCCCGATTACTGGATACTGGTCGCACTTAAGCGACTGCAGCTATCGAGCTCGGTCATTCTACTATAGAATAGAATAGATTTGTTTTATCCGTCAAGACTAATATCATTGGACTCTCTTCGATCTGACCAGAAAATTTAATAATTAAACTTGTACAACTAAAATAAAATAAAATCGTCTTACAAACACTAAACTATACTGTATTATAATATCAATAATTATACTAAAAAGAAAATGATGATGTTAATGATGACGATGATGCGGAGGAGGATATACATTAATAAAACATGACTATAGTATGCGAGGCGGTGAAACTGACAGTACAAGTACGGAGGTGAGCTCGAAGAGAATATGCGATGAGAAGGAATAAGGTATGAAGATTATGTTCCTGCCTTTACAGTAGTATGAGTAGGCCATCCCGTTACACATTTAAAGCAGGGAGAATGCCGACACATTGGAGTTTCGGAGTAATAATCTCCTCCTCCGAAGCCCCTGTTACTATATTTTTAGCCCCCAAGTTCACTGCAGGTATGTGTAACATGGGTAGAGCAACGTCGGTCACATATACAAGGAATAGAGGCGTTTTGCGCGTGTTGTAGTTTTTCATTCAGTATAGCAGTCAGGTCGTTGTACACGGTGTCCAATAATCGAAATGAGGTAATACCAAACTGAAAACAAGGAGTTCCTTTAATACCCGAGAAAATATCCTGAAAAATCTTCTAAATGAGTTCAACGTCGCAAATACTTTTCAAGAAATGCCGATAATGTATTTTTTTAAATAATTTGTTTTACGTCACACCGACACAGATGCGTCTTATGGCGACGTCGGGGCAGAAAAGGAATAGGTGTTGGATAGAAGCAGCCGTGGCCTTAATTAAGGTACAGCCCCAGCATTTACCTGCTGTCAAAATGGAAAACCATGGAAAACCATCTTCAGGGCTGCCGAAAGTGCCGAATGCAAGCTGACAGCTACGTGACTCAAGCCGCGCAGCTACTCGCTCAGTGATAATGTGCTGTTTCCATGAAAGATGTTCGTCCATGATAATACTAAGATCTTTGAGTGGTACACTCAACTCATTTGGCGAATTTTGCATCTAGAGTTATGGTAAAGTGAAGTTGTTTGTGAGCGCCTCTGTGGTGTAGTGCTTAATGTGAATAGCTGCCACGCCCGGAGGTCTGGGTTCGATTCCCGGCTCTGCCACGGAATTTGGAAGGGGGTACGAGGGCTGGAACGAGGTTCACTCTGTCTCAGGAGGTCAACTGAGTAGAGGGAGGTTCTATTATCACCCCAACCATCCTTGAAGTGGTTTACCGTGGTTTCCCACTTCTCCTCCAGGCAAATGCCAGAATGGTACCTAACTGAAGGCCACGACCACTCCCTTACCCGATCCTTCCCCATCCCTTTCAGTGTCCCCGTCCCCCACAAGGCTCCTGTTCAGCATAGCAGATGAAGCTGCATGGGTGAGGTACTGGTCCTCCTCCCCTGTTGTATCCTCTCGGTCCAAATTCTCACGCTCCAAGACACTCGCTGAGTCAAAGGGAAAAACCATTCTTGGAGGCTAAATGGATTAAGAAAGAAAGAAAGAAAGAAAGAAAGAAAGAAAGAAAGAAAGAAAGAAAGAACGAACGAAAGAAAAGAAGATGTTTGTGATTCTAGAATGAAGTCGTGGGTTCCTTAAGCCTATGGCCGCCTCTTGGCATGTGCAGACTTCGTTCTGCAGTTATTAACTAAGCAGGATAAAAATGTATGAGCGCAGAAAATACCAACCATACTGTACTGCTGTGACGTGATGGAGATATTCAGGTGCTCTCTGACAAGTCATTTCTGTTTTTATTTAGCCGTGAATTTAATGGGACAGACATACAATCAATTGTCCTCTCCAACGTGATGGAACACCGTCCTGGTGTTGTTTTCAACTTATGAGTGGCATGCATGAGTGTGAGTGATGGCTGAATAAATTCGGCTCGATAGCTTCAAAACCAGTCTGATTAATTACGTTTTACAGATATTTCCAATTCGCTAGCAATACATTTACAGAGACGAAGATGAGTAGTCAAACATGTTTGTTATAAAAGTGAACACAAGCGTTATACAAAAACACTTTAAGTGATTACCTCTATTGGATAAGTAATTGGCTTAAAATTCAAGACCCACCACAGACCATTGGGTTTTAGAGTAAGTAAACTCGTGTCCTCATTCCGAGGTCGTACAGTTCTTTTCAAGCACACCCTCAACGGAGGTGATCTGCATGTACAACTGTAAACACATACCAGACTTTCTTCAATTTTTTAAATTTCTGACAGACGGGAAATCGAGCCCGGGTCCCCGAGGACACCAGTTGATAGAGCTAATGGATACACTATGGAGGTGGACGGGTTTTATTGTACAAATGGTATATTTAGAGTTACTGGCTAGTGTATCGGAAACAACCAGCGCTTGGAAGTGTGTCGAAATTACAATGTTCTGATTTATCTCAAAACGTTTCCTATGTAATGCGAAAATATTTCTTCATTTTCGTCTTATTATTTAATCATTTTAACGTCCAGGGTTGTTTTTCCCTCGGACTCAGCGAGAGATCCCACCTCTACAGCCTCAAGGGCAGTGTCCTGGAGAGTGAGGCATTTCGTTAGGGATACAACTGGGAGGAGGACCTTACATCTTTCAGGTGGCCTCACCTGCTTTGCTGAACAGGGGTATTGTGGGGGATGGGAAGATTGGAAGTGATAAAGAAGGAAAATTCACTTAACCGTTAAGTGCACAGCATTGCACATGTGCAAAGGATAATTTACTTGCTTGTTATATCTGCTTTGCGATTTTACAGTACAAGTGTGTATTTACTCCTACTTCACAGACCAATTCGCTAGGGGTCGCTAGTGTATTATAAATGATTTTTTTTGCTAGTGGCTTTACGTCGCACTGACACAGATAGATCTTATGGCGACGGTGGGATAGGAAAGGCCTAGGAGTGGGAAGGAAGTGGCCGTGGCCTTAATTAAGGTACAGCCCCAGCAATTGCCTGGTGTGAAAATGGGAAACAACGGAAAACCTTCTTCAGGGCTGCCGATAGTGGGATTCGAACCCACTATCTCCCGTATGCAAGCTCACAGCCGCACACCGCTAACCGCATGGCCAACTCACCCGGTAAAAAAATTATCTTATGATAATTCTTGCTAATCAGCTGGAGTGAAGTGTACATTTTAAACAGCCAACGTAAAATAAATATAATGTTGTTTACCTCAGAGAATTAGTGACCCTGCGTATAACAGTACGTTAAACATGCAACACTCTTAACATTTTGACTGATCCAAATACATTTAAAATGTGTATTTTTGACAAGTGTTTTAAAAAATATTTTTCTGGTAATATTGTATTATTTTTGGAATGAAAACCATCATATTTGAAAGAAATACTAAATTGCGCATTTAAGGGTTAAGTACAAGAAAGGAGACAGAAAAATACCAGATGGAAAATTAACTTATGTGAAAAGTATCAGGACAGAAGGAAAGATAAAGTTCCTGTTGTTACATAAGATATTAAACACGGCTGGAATTTATATAGAGATGGACCTTTGGGTAGGAAAAAGCCGGAAGTAAGGAATATGGAAGAGGGTCTTCATTCCGGTACTACGGGAAGGGAAGTGGATTGCAAATAAGGTGACCTAAATAAGCCTTTAGCTGCTTTGTTTAGCAGCTTTAGGTCGGGTACTTTCTTCCGAGAATGTTGCGACAGACAGGAACCCTGGCTCTGGCGACAGCATAGAAGAAAGTTTGTATGCGGTCAAGATGGATGAGATTTGAAGAAGAACAATTGGACCAGACTTGAACGGCTTAATGGACGATCGACACGACACAAGAAATCTAGAATGCCTTGAGGGTAGTTACATCTCTGATATCAGGAAACCTATAGAGTAAATCAACGAGAGACATAACACATGAGCTAACATTGTTTATGTGTGAGAAAAATAACACTTTACTGTCAAAATGCCCTCCAAAGTCTTTTTCATTATCAAAAATTGAAATCGGTTGGTTTAGCAGGTTGTATTCGAATAACTGAGTATGAGACTTCAACAAGTATTTGTTATCATTTTGTGTCTGTATGAATCTCTCTCAAATCTCACTTTACATTTGTTTCCTCGGTAGGCAATATAAGAATTCCAGTAAAGCCGACTACGCAGTCCAGCACTAGGGGAGCCTGCCTTTGAAACACTACCCGATAGGACGCTCAACATTTTGGTGATTTAGAACCTTTTTGGAATTTTGACAAGCTACTCTATCCTCTGGAATGCGTCCAAAATAATCTGTAAGGCATTTATTATCCATACGTCGTGATATTTTGCGAAAAAATCGTTTTTCGCAATGCTTCGCACGACGATTTTATCACATATTTACTATTCGATTTTTTCGCCATATTGTAGACCTCACTGAGACGAACCAAAAATATGCTACCACTCTGAAGTCCAAACTTACATTAACTGTTAGCCGCGCGGCATGGCAGATGGTAGGGCTATTGTATCACCTGGTGACGTCGCATTGTCAATGCAGATCCTTCTTGCTAGATACATTGGCCCTTTTTCTTTACAGTGAGATAATGAATACTGTCGTAACACATGTTGTATAAAAATTATTTCGATTTAAAAACTTTTTAAAATAATAATAATGCAATTTGCTTAACGTCCCACTAACTACTTTTACGGTTTTTGGAGACGCCGAGGTGCCGAAATTTTGTCACGCAGGAGTTCTTTTACGTGCCATTAAATCTATCAACACGAGGCTGACGTATTTGAGCACCTTCAAATACCACCCGAAAGACCCCGGATCGAATCTGCCAAGTTGCCAGGCAAAACATTTTTCTAATACTCACTGGTTCAACCATGGTGCTGAAACTATGAGAAATATTCTACGTGAAAATGAGTCCCAAATAAATTACTGGAGGCAAAAGCGGCCAGGCTTAGAGCTTACCATTGTGCCCCACAAGAGCAGAGATTACGGAGAGTTCAAGTCTTTTCCTGCGACTCCTCCAAGGACCTTTGATTTTCTGCATAATCGTCACCCCCCCTCCCACCTATGTTTAGGCAGTAACAGGTGAGAATGAAAACTAATTTGGTTATGAGGAACTGTCATCTCGCCCGTCCTTCCATTATTCAGCGAGAGTAACGTAAATTCTAGTGGTTCTGATGGGCCATACCCCTTATGTCTATGCAAAACTCATAGCGCAACCGTTAGGTAGGTAGAATATACTTGCCATTCGCTTCAGAAACTTCGCATATTCTGCTTAGAAATCTGGACTCTAATTATCATCTTTACATACAGTATGAATGCCCAGTAAAGATTCCTATCTTTTTCCCTTTAACCGCAAGCGGTACATCCCACGCATTAGCATGGATTTTGAGGTTATACTCATTGCCTACACTATTTCCAAAATATTTCGTTGTGGCATGATTACAAGGGAGACTTGAAAAATCGCTGCGGGCTTCAGATTAGAGAAAGGTTGCTATTAATGTAAATTTGTCGTAACAGCTTCGGGTCCTTTCATTATAGACATGAACAGGTACAGGTAAATGTGACTTATTGCTTATGATTAGAAGGCTGGCTGTCGGACTTTTCATTCATATTAAAGGGGTTTGCTACAGCGAATGGAAGAGACTTTAATATTAAAGACATCTACAAACGGAGGCAGTAATTTTGGCAATAATATTTTCAAGGAGAAGATCAAGACAACAGTCTGGTGATCAAAATATATATTTTGGCTGAAAACATATCGTAGGTTTCCTAATTAAACATGTTAAGTAGAAAATCTTACTTCCAAGCGAGTTGGCCGAGCGGTTAGAGTCTCCATGCTGTGAGCTTGAATTGAGAGATAGTGGGTTCGAATCCCACCGAGGAATCGGAGGATTCCTCATTTTCACTCCAGGCAAATGTTGCGGCTCTACCTTAACTAAGGCATAGCCGCTTCCTTCCGAATCAAGACCTTTCCCATCCTTCCGTCACCGAACAACTTCGATGTGTTTATTGCGACGTTAAACCACTGTTGGTTTTTCGTTGGCAACATCTTCTCTCAAATGGGAATATTTATCTTTAAAACACTTTTAACACTACCATATTTTGTCAAGGACACTAGCAGTGAAGTGGGTCTTCTTCCTGAAATTTAATACCTTATTACACAACAGCAAAACATAGTACATACTTGATTTTTAAGTCCAAATCGTTGGCTGAGTGGTCAGCGTACTGGCCTTCGTTCAGAGGGTCCCGTTTTCGATTCCCGGGCGGGTTGAAAATTTTAACCTTCATTGGTTAATTCTAATGGCTCGCGGCTGGGTTTTTATGCTGTCCCCAACATCCCTGCAACTCACACACCACCACCACAATAACACGCAGTTACCTACACATAGCAGATGCCGCCCACCCTCATCGGAGGATATGCCTTACAAGGGCTGCATTCGGCTAGAAATAGCCACATGAAATTATTATACTTGATTTTTATATCATATGAAGGTGTAAACCATCCAAAATGAAGATGTTAATGAGGAAGTACATATGTGAAGTAATTTAATTATAGTAGTCTTGTAAAAAATATAAAAAAGAAATGTACGGAAAAATTCTTTTACATTCAAGTTATACCAATAATCCTGCTCAGACAATAAAAATAAATAATATACTGTGGCTAATTAAGCCACAAATAAACACAATTACATTTGAAATATAAAATTTACCTAATTAGGAATAGTTTGTTTTGGTATAGTAGTCCTGAAAACATTGGGCTCTTAGGATTAGTTTGTTTTGGTATAGTAGTCCTAAAAACATTGGGCTCCGCACAGTCCAACCTCGCACTCCTTACACCACCATCTACTTTCTTTTCGAGGTAGAAGTGAATAAAAGCCTGCGTCTCTTGTTCTAAACGAAAAAATAATCGTAAATTTCTGGAGAGGTGAAGTATTTTTATCGTATGTATTCAGAGTAAAGTAATGCAGCTAAAATTTTGCATTCGAAAGTGAGGTAACAAATAAAATTCTTGCCCGAACTATCACTTGATATTTTATCTGGTTCGCAAGCAGAGTATTAATCAATGCCATCTATTTCTGAACCCGCTTCTCCCGATAACATATCTAAGATATCACTATCATTGAGCCGGCGTGAGGACATGTTTGTACAGTAACACAGCTGACAGCGCAACAGATTTGGCGTATCGAGTGCTTCGATAGAAGTCAAGGCAAGGAGAAGCTCCCATTTTTATCGTTTCAGTATGAATTTCCGAATAACTGCTGCATTCTAGTGGACACTACTTAGACTACTACCTCCACGCAAGGGACGGGGACCGTGTGGAATACGTTGCAGCTGCGTATAAACACGCGCGAAAATCACACACTTGTGAGATACGGGCGCCGTCCACAACGAGGATATCAGTGCGCCCCTATGCCGTACGGGCATGGTGTTGGAAGTCCGTTGGGTTTGTTAGTGGTGGTGGTGTTGTTTTAAGAGTAATTATAACTGGGCAACCACCCTGTCTTCAACACTAATCAGAGGGGAAGAAATAGAGGACACCCATCATTTCGAAAATTATTAAAGGTACCGGCAAATTAAAGACAAGGACTACGAAGGGCGAGAAAACGAAATACTCCATACCCCTCGCATACCTAATACCATCGGGGTCGGTAAAGAACAAAAGTTGACCAGGGAGATCAGGTAGAACAGATAATAGTGAGGAGCCTGGCACAAGTAAGTGAAAGTAATCCATACCCAGCTGGGGAACGGTGGTCGCCAACCCACACTTTCAAATTCAGAGCCCCTGGTTCCACTTGTAGACACCTGTTAGGTCAGGCAGGGGATACCGTGGATGTATTCTACAGGGCGCACCACATGGGGTAGACTTTAGTTTGTTAGAGTATCTATAATGGCGCCGTAGGGCGAACTTCGTAAAGTTGAGAAATGACAGCTAGGTCATCGGCTCCATTTTGAAGGAAAGGTTGGGAAGGTCTCTCTTTTTGCCACCGGGTGAGTTGCCGTTCGGTTAGGTACGTGCATTTGTAGAGCTGTGAGCTGTGATGTACTGGTTAGCGTGATTAGCTGCCACCCCCAGAGGACCGGGTTCGATTCCCGGCTCTGCCACGAAATTTGAAACGTGGTACGAGGGCTGGAACGGGGTCAGCTGAGTAGATATGGGCTCGATTCCCACCTCAGATATCCTTGAAGTGGTTTTCCGTGGTTCCCACTTTCCTCCAGGCAAATGCGGGATATACCTGACTTACGGCCACAGCCACTTCCTTTCCTCTTCCTTGTCTATCCCTTCCAATCTTCCCATCTCCTACAAGGTCCCTGTTCTGCATAGCAGGTGAGGCCACCTGGGCGAGCTACTGGTCCTGCTCCCCAGTTGTATCCCCTACCCAAAGTATCACGTTCCAGGACACTGCCCTTGGGGTGGTAGAGGTGGGATCCCTCACTGAGTCCGAGGGAAAAACTAACCCTGGAGGGTAAACAGATTAAGAAGAAGTAATTAATTCGTAATTTGAAATGTAATTTAATTGGAAAATACTTCATCCTCCGCACGGGAGCTGCCTATTCGAGATGGTAAAAGGGAATTTACCTAGCAGGTCATGGGTTCGAACCCTCTTCAGAAAAAAGAGAGAATTAGAAATCGAGACTTTCACTTTTGCAGAGTAACATAGGACTTAGACTCATTCGGTCTACTACAGAAGTGACTATCAGGTTAAATGTTATGTGCAAGTCCTGCAGTGCGTTTTGTGAATAGGGAGGCTCTTCTGGCCTGAAGTTTAATGCAGTTTAGTGGTGCAGATTTAGGATGAATGAACTTCAAGATATGTTTGCAGCTACAGGAAGTGTAGCATTGCCTGCCCTGCCTGACTTCAGTCCAGAGCATTCCAAATCCCTTCTTGCACAACTATGCTGACCATGCCACATATCAGCATTCGATACTTAACGTTTAGCAAATTTTAGAACTGTGTCATTCTCTTCCCTACCCCTCAACCGTCACGTGACAACCGCTTGAAGATGATAATGATGTTTGTTGTTTAAAGGGGCATAACAGCTAGGTCATCGGCTCCTGTTTGAAGAAAGGGATGGGAATTTCCCTCTTCCCTTTTCCCATTTTCACACCAGGCACATGCTGACGCTGAACCTTAGTTAAAGCCACGGTCGCTTCCTTCCAACTCCTAGGCCTATCCTATCCCATCATCGCCATAAGACCAATCCGTGTCGGTGCGACGTAAAACAAATTGTATAATAATCTCATCCCTCCAAACGCGCTATAATCACTTTATGTCTCTTTATTGTATTGTGCTTCTGTGTAATCTTATCTCCTAGTCTGTTATTTGATAACGGATTGGAGCTTCAATGTCTGCAGTCCTTAAAGAAACAATCAATAAATCACTGCCAAGATTACGAATAGTTGGGAGTCTTTAATTTTCCACTCCTCCTGAGACTCCATTGCTTGTAACATTGATATATTGTCTGTCATACTCTACGGCAAACCTGTCTAACGACCCTCATGGGGCGTAGAGTGCAATATGAAGCATCTCTGTGAGAGCACAGAGCTGTCAGTTTGCAGCTCTAGCTTGATCAGCGGCTAGCTATTTCTAGATGTCAGAGAACAAAAACAAACAGCTCACAGAGTAGATACATGGATAAGCTTCACAAGTCAACTCTTATAGGATAAAGTGACGATATGTAATAAATGCTCGTCCTTGCGAAAAAAAAGTGGACTGACGATACGACGACAATGCCCGCACTAGCCAAAGAGAACTGATGGAGATATCTCGTCGTTGGAATAAATATAAAAAAAATTTAAAAATATCTTATTCAACATGTCTATTTTCTTTGAAATTTCTGTCAAATAGGATAGGTTTCTCAACACTTTGAAAAAGGAACATTATACAAAGTGTTTGAAAACCATAGACACAAATTTCAGGAGTGAAAGTGGGACGCTGAAACAAAGCAAAAATTCCAAATAAACATAGGCCCGCATGCCAAACGTTTCCGAGATATGGCGTTGTCATTGTGAGTGCAGGTGTTCTGGGGTAACACTACATTAAACTCTAAACGAGAGCGTTATAATAAATGCTCAAAATGACTATCGTCCATAAAAAGAAAGCCATCAACACGTTTTCCCATCGGCAGTCTTACACAATGAGCGAGTGGGCGCGCGTAGCTCTTAGCTTGCATTCGAGAGATAGTGGATTCGAATGCCACTGTCGGCAGCCTGAAGATATTTTTCCATGGTTTCGCATTTTCATACCGACAAATGCTGTGGATGTACCTTAATCAAGGTTCGGCATCTTCCTTCCCACTCCTAGTCTTTTCTTATCACGTTGTCGCCATAAGACCTGTGTCAGTGAGACGAAACTCTTTTTACGGTCTTTAATTTTAAAATATTCCAGGCATTTCTTTAATTACTTCAAACCCATTGGCAATGCGTTCTCGGAGTTTGTCAACGTTTGCAACAGGAAGAGAGTGCTCTAAACATTTCAAATGTCCCCAAAGAGGAAATCCAGGGGATTCAAATCGGTGGACCTTGGAGGCCACGGTGTTGGGAAACCACGCCCGATACACCTGTTGTGAGAGTTTCTGAATAAGAACTGTCAAACGTTCACATTCCAGTGAGTCGGTGCTCCATCATGCATATGCCACAGGCGCTGCCCTCCAAATCATCACTGGTGTTGTCCGGCTCCATGGCTAAATGGTTAGCATGCTAGCCTTTGGCCACAGGGGTCCCAGGTTCGATTCCCGGCAGGGTCGTGAATTTTAACTATAATTGGCTAATTCCCCTGGCACTTGAACTGGGTGTATGTGTCGTCTTCACATCATTACATCCTCATCACGACGCGCAGGTCACTTACGGGTATCAAATTAAAAGACCTGCAGCTGGCGAGCCGATGTTCTCGGACACATCCCAGCACTACAGCACTAAAATCCATACGCCACTTCATTTCATCACTGGTGTTGCAAGAAATGGAGGTATGCACGGACATTAAAAATACCAGGTAAGGTCCGAGTAAGCATTCACCTACAAAACCTGCCCGCACATTGACGGAAAATTTCCGTTGATGGGTTCTTGTGAATCCACAACTGTCAGGATAAGCTTCGTGGTACAATCGTAGTGCCTTCCGTGCATTGCCGTTGGCACATCCATACATGAAATGGATGTCTGCCGTCTTCTGGTTGGAAAACACGAGGTGCAATGACAGCTGCTTAACTATTTCAAATACTGCGAAAAATATTGCAAGATACTCTTGACGATCAATGTCGCGATTCGACCACGCAGAAAGTGATGCTGTCTGATGACGACTGGGAGTCGCTTCAAACTACTGGATGGTAGACTTCAGTGGATTGGACACGGCGTTCGCAGCAAAGAGAGCTGTGTAGCGAGGACATACATGCGTCTGAATTCTGAAGGCCAGCGAACGAGTGGTCGACCGGAAAAACAGTGGATGGATCGCATCAAGGAAGAAATGATACATGTGAACGTCACGACAAATGATACCTTGGGTCGGTGTAAATGGAAACAGATGTGCCCACTAATGGGCCCTGCCATTGTGCGGGATAAACGCTAGGAGGATAATGACTGCTGATGACCGATGTGGAGGCTGGTACCTAGAACACGGAAGATGGACATCGTTTGAAAACTGTTTCAAATATACGGGGTAATGGAGTGACCACAATGATGACATTATATCTCGAAAACCATTGGTTTCCGGACCTAGGTTCATTGGGACTTTTTGCTTTGTTTCAGGGTCCCATACTCAACACTGAGATTTGTACCTACAGTTTTCTAACACGCTGTAGAAATATTAATTACAACCCATATTCTTCTGCGTTAGTTCTACCCACCACGCCATCTAGGCACGGCTGCTATTTCTAGGCACATTATTCATAAACAGGCTTGTTCCTAAAAGGACCCTAACACTGTACAGTGTGTCTCGTGAGTCCCATACATTTTTTGCATTCTTTAACTATTGAATAACAATACTTCCGCTGGAGTATGCTGTTCTTCGTTAGAACCGGACCATGCAATCATTTTATTTCATAAATTATCCATCAGTGACCAGCAAATATAAAATTAAAGATTTTAAGATGCATTTTAAGGTGACAACGGCCAATCCCCATTTTTAAAATAAAAAGTGCTTAGACTGACGAATTTCAATTGGAAGAAAAGTATCAGGACTTTTAGAATACTATAAACACGCTTTCAGTAGAAATGTTTTTGTTTACCCAACATGCAGGCGCTAATATTTTTATGGAGACGACGTTTGAGGTTTTTCTACTTTGTAAACATTGATTTAGTTTTCCTCTAGGCCCAGTTGAGTTTATTTTAAGTGGTCTTCGATTTCGCACAGGTGATTATGATCGGATCAGTAAACATATCTTTTCTAAGCGTTACATACCATACCTGGGCAGACTCGTTGGCTGAATGGTCAGCATACTGGCCTTCGGTTCAGAGGGTCCCAGTTTCGATTGCCGGCCGCGTCGGGGATTTTAACCTTCATTGGTAATTCCAATGGCCCGGGGGCTGGGTGTTTGTGTTGTCCCCAACATCCCTGCAACTCACACACCACACATAACACTATCCTCCACCACAATAACATGCAGTTCCCTACACATGGCAGATGCCGCCCACCCCCATCGGAGGATCTGCCTTACAAGGGCTGCACTCGGCTAGAAATAGCCACACGAAATTATTATTATACCATACCGGAGTACGGAGAATTTTCGTATTAGGGAAGTAAAGCTCACAGAGCTGGTGACCTATTTATAACGGCCCGATCGGAGGAGGATTTTATCTAGAACTAAGAAGTACGCGATATAGAATACTCCCATCTCCTATTAAATAAGGAGTTGATTACACCAGGAATAATAGCAACACTTTTTAAAGAATATGTGGCGAAAGGAAAAATAAACACTGACTAAATGATACATGTAAGATACATGTTTGTCCTAGAATATGTGGCATTGTGCAACATCTAGGACAAAAGAAAAGAATAGAAAAGGAAAGAAAAGAAAAAGGGACGTTAAACTGTGGATTGAATATAAATATTAGTAGCTTAATTGCAATATTCAGTGTAGCGATAATCAAAGAATTGTAAGAATAATAATTTAATGAATGTATCGAATAAACGAAGTGCAATGGGCGAATTCACTCTCCCCAGACTCAAATGATCAGCAACTAGGGGATGGGAGTGTTCTATTTTATTCTATAATATTGTATCTTAAAATGCGATATCCAGAGCACTACCTCGTAGAAAAAGTGTTGGAGAAACGCGGTAATAAAATTTGCGACAAATGGCTAGGCTTTAATTCAACTTATAGTTCTTGGATGTCCGTTTCTGTGGTGTAGTGTTTAGCTGCCACACACTGAGGCCCGGCTTCGATTCGCAGCTCTGCCACGAAATTCGAAAAGTAGTACGAGGGCTGAAACGGAGTCCACTCAGCCTCGGGAGATCAACTGAGTAGAGTGCGGTTCGATTCCTACCTCAGCCATCTTCGAAGTGGCTCTCCGTGATTTACCACTTCCCTTCCAGGCAAATGCTGGGATGGTACCTATTAAGGCCACAGACGCTTCGTTCCCTCTTCGTTGCCTACCACTTCCGATCTTCCCGTCCCCACAAGGCCCCTGTTCAGCACAGCGGGTGAGGCAACCTGATCGTGGCACTGGTCCTGCTTCTCAGTTGTATCCCCAGACCCCAAATACTCACGTTCCAGGAAACTGCCCTTGAGGCGGTGGAACTAGGATCCCTCGCTGAGTCTGAGGGAAAAACCAACCCTGGAGGGTAAACGGATGGAAGAAGAACGAAAAAAAATTTATTCTTCGATTAAACAATCAGATCTCGTTTAATTGTCAATGCATCTAAATTTTGTAAATGCGACTATCCACTATCTCCCGAATGCAAGTTCACTGCTCCGCGGCACTAAACGCACGACCAACTCGCTGGGTGCTAGAAAGGAACATGAAGCTCACCACTATTTGGGGCGCGCCATAAAAGAGCCGCCTCAGATTTAAAGCAGAAGGATTGGCACGTGGTTACAAACGGGGAAGGGGGTGGTGGAATATAAAAGAGCTGCACCTCCTCGAGGAATACAAAGACACGAGCTAACGTTACTTTGTACAGTCGCTCAGAATAAATAATGAGCACAAGGTATTTTATAAGTTCCTCAGAGGTCTCTTCTATTTTCAGAAACAATTGAACCTATAGTTCTGTGCTACTAAGGCAGAACCTGATATGTGAAAGAACTTGATCTTTCAAGAGGCGAATTCTGTGGTTTCCCATTTTCATGTTCAGGAAAATGCTGGGGATGTACCTTAATTAAGGCGATGACCGCTTTTTTCTTACTCCTAGCCCTTTCCTATCCCGTCGTTGCCGTAAGACGTATCTGTGTCGATGCGATGTAAAGCAAATCATAAAATCATACTTTTCTAACCACATAGATACCTTCTGCTTTAAATCTGAGGTGGCTTATTTATGGTACATCCCCATTGGTGGTGATCTACATGTACCTTTCTAATTATGCCCCAACACTTCTGTCATACTTAAATCCCCCAGGGCGGTAGCTAATAGCACTAACCAATACGCTAGAATGTGGACTGCGCATAGGTAAATGTACGTATATGATGATGGTGATGATGATGATGATGATGATGATGACTGTTGTTTTAACGAGCCTAAAATCTAAGTCATCGACCCCTAATGGTACAAGGTGCAACGAAATGGAACGATAATAAAACCTTCAAAATGTATCCACCGAGTAAAGTATAAAACGAATGATGATGGAAAGATGACAATGAATCCTAAACAATCAGTGGATCCAAATCACAATGCCTTCTTTTCTGAGATTATGGTTGCTATAAAAAGAGGTTCCAAATTCGGGTCACCGGCCCCTCATAATAGTACTATTCACTGCTAAATCAGAACCATGGTGTTCCTCCCATAGTGGTACTAATCACAGGTAACGTAGACTCATGGTGTCCCTCGCATGGTGGTACTAATCACAGTTAATGCAGATCCATGGTATGTCACAACGCGCAGGCAACACAGATCCGTGGTGTTCCTCACATAAGGGAACTAACCACAGGCCACGTATACTCTTGGTGCCGCTCACCTAGTGGAACTAAACATAGGCAATGCAAACCCACGGCCTAACACACACTACTGTATGGTACCACCCACAGGCAACACCGACCCACGGTGTTCCTCACATAATGGTACTACTCTCAGGCAACACAGGCCCATGGTGTTTCTCACATAATGGTACTACTCTCAGGCAACACAGATCCATGGTGTTTCTCACATAATGGTACTACTCTCAGGCAACACAGACCCATGGTGTTTCTCACATAATGGTACTACTCTGAGGCAACACAGATCCATGGTGTTTCTCACATAATGGTACTACTCTGAGGCAACACAGACCCATGGTGTTCCTCACATAATGGTACTACTCTCAGGCAACACATACCCACGGTGTTCCTCACATAGTGGTACCAATCAGAGGCAATGTAGACCCATGGTATTCTTCATTTAGAATGGTAGTACTCATAGGTAACGCAGATTCATTCTGAACACAGGCGAACTGACAGATTCCAGCGCAGCGTACTCGCATGGTCGTTAGCCCGCGCAGCCGAGTGTCCGTTCTCCTTTCTCGGTGGGATACACACGATGGTACTAACCACAGGCAAAGCCCAGACCCGCAGTGTTCCTCACATAAGGGTACTACTCCTAGGTAACGTAGATCTATGGTATTCCTCACATGGTGATATTAATCGCAAGTAAAGTCGACCATTGGTGCTCCTCCCGTAATGTTACTAATCACAAGTAGCCCATGGTTCTAATTTCATCATCCGTTGGTCGCCCCTTCTATCTACCTCTTACTATAGACAGGGGATACCCTCGGTGTATTCCTCATCTGCGTCTCCCACCCACAGGGGATATGAACGTATGTATTCATGCATATGTTTGAATTCACATAAACTTGGATTAATAAGTGAAGTTGTGAGAGAAGGCAATGGCTTGCGTGCCGGTCAGGAGGAGGACGTTTCGTTGGTCGTCAACTTTTCACATAGAATATCTGAAACTTTGCAACACAACTTTTCTTGTTAATACTGTTTGAGTTTAACTCATATGGCTACTTTCCACGCTGCTTTCTCTCTCTCTGTCACTACTCCCTCCAGCTTTCCTCGTCACGAACTTCTGTTGCCTTGAACTCTACTAGAGTGTGCTGTATTTGTCTTGTACTGGAGAGGAGATGTTTCCACTTCCCCATCCCGATCCCAAGAACTGGAAAGACAAATAATAATCAGAGGCCATTATTAAGGGGATAAGGACAATTGAGATGAGACTAGGCACCAACCATCAAACTGGTCGTTTTTACCAGAGTAAACTGGAGCAATGGTGCGCCCCTGCGGTGTAGTGGTTAGCGTGATCATCTGCCACACCCTGAGGCCCAGATTCGATTCCCGGCTTTGTATCGAAGTTTAAAAATGGTACAAGGACTGAAACGGATCCACTCAGCCTCAGGAGGTCAACTGAGTGGAGGAGGGTTCGATCCCAACCTCAGTCCTCCTCGAAGTGAATTTCCGTCGTTCCCCCACTTCTTCTTCAGCAAATTCTGGGATGGTCCCTGATTTGAGGCAACGGCCGATTCCTTCCCTCTTCCTTGTCTATGCCTTAAAATCTCCCCATCCCCGACAAGGCCCCTGATCATCATAAGAGGTGAGGCCATCTGGGCGAGGTAGTGGTCCTCCCCTTCTCCAGTTCTAGCCCCAACCAAATGTCTCACGCTCCAGGACACTGCCCTTGAGGGGGTAGAGATGGGGTCCCTCGCTGAGTCCATAATAATAATAATAATAATAATAATAATAATAATAATAATAATAATAATAATAATAATAATAATAGTAATAATAATAATAATAATAATAATAATAATAATAATAATAATAATAATAATAATAATAAAAACCTTGATGAAATTGTAGAACCAACAGGGTTAGAAAAGGAAGCACAGAAATTTGCGTGCAGAATCTCCCTACTGGAGAACATGCGACATTTACAAAAAGAAATGTGTGTCCGCACACCCAAAGATTAGGCACTACAATACTATGATCAAACATGAAGTTTTAAAAGGGGAACTAGAAAACATTCTGAACGAAGAACAAAGTACCATGAGGGAATTTCATGGTCCAGAAATATATGAAGACGGATACAGGCTGAAACCCCGTAAAAGAGCAGAGAAATTGTCCAATCTGGCACCAGATATTAGAAAACGAAGATTGAAATTTTATGGACAAGTTAAAAGACTCCCAATAACAAGACATACATAAGATCATGACATACAGCACAAAATTTAAGAGTCTAACATGGATCCAGGAAGTCAAAAAGGATCTGGAGAAATTCCAGATAGATATATCAGAAATATTAGACAGAAATCTGTACCGTAAAAATTAAGCAGGTGGGTAGTACAGCCATAGAATGAAATTCCAAGGAAACCAGGAACCAAGTGGACTGAAGAAAGGAAGAGAGCCAACGGAGCAAACATGGAAGCCATATGGAAGAACAGAAAAGCAAATCAGAAAACCACTGCATGATCCAGCAGGGTCCATACGAAAATAATAATAATAATAATAAAATCTGGGGCAAGGAGCGCTCAGTAACGTCGTTTTAGATGCGATCTTCCGTACAAAATACCCCCTGAGTTGACTCAGAAAGAAAAGGGGCATGACGTCTCAAATAACAGCTATATTGCGAAACCCACATCGATGGTATCAAGGGATCATAAAACATCAACATTTGTAAAAAAATACCTCGAGGTTAATTTCCGCAATACCCGTTATTTACTTCACTCTTATCGTGGCTTCAAATTAAAGTGAAACTGAGTCCAAGCAGAATGACCACTACCTAGTAATAATATACGCAGCAGCCATGGGAAGTGATCTATCACGTTACGGGTGAGATGTTATCAATTTAGTGGCTCTTGTGTACAATATTTTATTTCATACTATATGAATTTACTTATTTTAAATGAGATATTTAATTGTGAACAATTTTGGCACCACAACACGAA
Organism: Anabrus simplex; assembly: GCF_040414725.1. Taxonomy (NCBI): domain Eukaryota; kingdom Metazoa; phylum Arthropoda; class Insecta; order Orthoptera; family Tettigoniidae; genus Anabrus; species Anabrus simplex. The sequence continues at coordinate 52,241,029 of NC_090273.1, read as the reverse complement.
AATCATCCATGTTTGATTCATGCAATGACGTTTTTTATTTTGTTGTCAGTATTTTGCTAAGAAAGATATACCAGATGTGCACGTGAAGTTCTGTGGCAGTAAAACCTCAAAATGAATGTTATTTGAAGCAGTGAACAGTCCACTAAGCTACCAGAGTTGTAAACATGGTCATCCGGCACTAGATTAATGAAGGTAATACGTTACGTAGTACAGTCATTACATTCGTGGACTGTGTCTCTGCGGTGCACTACAGCGGATTGGTTGGACCACAGGATAGAGCCGTGACAGCTCTTCGCTGGTCCCAGCCGGAGGTAGTTGCGTACATACTAAGTAAGCGGAACTGTGGTCTCTGTTATGAAGGGTAGTTCAGTGTGAGCGGCGGAACTTGAGATTGCCCTAGTTTGGGCAATGGGCAAATTACAAGTTCTGCCAAAATATTAGGCAAATCCGCTACCGAAACCTTTGAGATGATGAAGGCAAATGGGCCGTATCATCACGACGTCAAAAGACCTATTTGGAGTTTGAACTGTATGCGCTAGTCCACTAGCTTATTGACTGCAGCACGTAACTGGATACTTTGTTGCCTACACTGTAGGCGCTAGTCCACGAACTTATTGAATGCAGCACATAATTGTACACTTTGTTGCCTACACTGCAGGCGCAAGTCCACGAACTTATTGACTGCAGCACGTAACCGTACACTTTGTTGCCTACACACTGTAGGCGCTAGTCCATGAACTTATTGAATGCAGTACTTAACTGTACACTTTGTTGCCTGCACTGTAGGCGCTAGTCCACGAACTTATTGACAGCAGTGCTTAACTGTGCACTGTGTTACCTACACTGTAGGCGCTAGTCCACGAACTTATTGACTGCAGCACGTAACCGGACACTGTGTAGTCTACACTGTAGGCGCTAGTCTACGAACTTATTGACTTCAGTACGTAACTATACACTGCGTTGCCTACATTGTACACACTAGTCCACGAACTTAGTGAATGCAGTACGTAACTGTACACTGTGTTGCCTGCACTGTAGGCGCTAGTCCACGAACTTAGTGATTGTGGTACGTAACAGTGCATTGTGTTGCCTACATTGTAGGACCTGGTCCGTGAATTTATTGACTGTGGTAGTAATATACTGTAATATATGCAATATTTATCTGTCAGAAATGGATTAATCTATAAATTAGTCAATATGGTGATGGCGACAGATTTCTTGAGCTAGAAATATGGAGTCGCCATTTTGGATGTGGATGGGTAGAGTACCACGCTTCTGCAATGAGATGGAGAAACTTGACGAGGACGAGGTTACGATAGATGTGCTCTGTTTCATAATGTCCCTGACTATCAGTGTTTACATTACTGTGAGTTCAACTAATCAGAGACGATTTCTAATCTAACGATGAGGAAAGTAATTACATTGCGATAAAGTGTTTCTTTTTCCATACACTTTTGAGTACGGGAAGACGGCAATTACGTCATAGCGTGAAATAAAATATGTTTTCAAAACTGAATTATGTTACTTTGCCCCAGTTTGTAAATTTTGAATTACAGTGTTTATTCCTTCTCTAAATTCAACTGCCCTTCTCGCTTCATATCAGCCTGTAATAAATGAATGGCATTTTTTCGCACGGTCTGTATACTCCTTATGATATTCTTCTGTAGGACCGTGGTAACTTCATCTTGAACTAAAGAATGGAAACTTTTTCACGTCTGCATGTATTATAATGCTGAACATGAATCAGAAATTGCATTGTTGACATTGATACTTAATTGTTTTTCATTATGGGTACTTGCGTCTTGCAGCGATTATCCTGCAATCCTTTGTGTATGAATTAAACTCGTGTCTAATCCTCTATTGTCATCTTCATCCAATGTGTACATTTGTAAGTCAGCCTTTATATCGTTATTACGCCTTGTATTCTTTCTCACATGTTCATAGTAATCCTCATTCTAGACACCCTCTCGTACACCTCTCGGGTTAAGCTGAAAGCTTAAAACATAGATCCATCTCTATTCGTATATAATGTTTACAGTGCAGTATCTCTTCTGGTGTGCGTTAAAACAAGATTATCGAGCTAGTGGCTGCACGGTATAGGTCACGCAGCTTGCATTCGGGAGATAGTTGGGTTCGAATCCCACTGTCGGTAGCCTTGAGAATGGATTTCCGTGGTTTCTCAATTTCACACCAGGCTAATGTTGGGGCTGTGTAACTGCCTCCCCAGTAGTCGGATTTTTTAAGGGCTGAAAGCATATCAATTCCGCACTTCATTTCACACGAAGTCAGGGTGTCACATTTAATGCTTACCCGACAAATTTGATTAAAACTCAACCATCATACACCATCCAGTAGAGGAAAACAGAATTTCAAAATTGAACTGCAGGCAGTCTAAATGAAGTTAAATCAAAGTGCCTGCACACGGCAGTTTTGATCCATCATCATCATCATCATCATTTTAGCAATGCTCCGCTGGTGTAGGATCCAGCTTTTTAATTTTCGGCACGTCATCTCGTATGGTCCTGAGTGTCACTTCGTCTCATGCACCTTCACGTTTGAACTTACCATATCTTGCCAGCGCTGCTTCAGTCATTCACTGGAGCGTTGGCTGTTGATCCCAAATTGAAGCTGGTACCCCCATCAGCGTGCAGTCGAGACCCAAGGCAAAGAATATACTTGAAACTTTCAGTCTTCACCATACAGGAAGATTTACTAGCACTTCTGAATTCATGTGGAGAATACCTACTTTCCCGTTGCATGACCGAGAGCCGACTGCGGTCCAGCTGGCAATCCAGTTAGAGAATGGTCAACGCGCGTATATCCACCCTTGTATGTATGCTCAGTACTCAGACCGAAGGCTGGTTGGATCCTCAACAGCTCCACCATTAGATTCCATAGATGGTGTACGAATCACTGGAGAGGCGTATTGGGTAGAGGAGGAGTGACGTAGTTTCCCGTTGCTTTCATCACTGAGCCAGATTTCCTATTACATATCAGTCTCCCAAGCACACTGAAATGCATGCATCAGCAGACCCCATGAGCAACATTTATAACAGGGCCTGGTTGCACAAGGAATACATAAGATATGTGCCACTCTGTGTAAAACCGTAATTCTTAGTATAAAGGAGAGGGAATATACTGTGCATCACTGGTAAGGCACAAACTAGAGTATGGCTTCATTGTATGGGACCTTCACCAGGATTACTTGATTCGAGAACTGGAAAAAATCCATAGAAAAGCAGCTCGATTTGTTCAGAGTGATTTCCGACAAAAGAGTAGCGTTACGAAAATTTTGCTAAATTTGGGCTGGGAAGACTTGAGTGAAAGGAGACGAGCTGTTCGACTAAGTGGTACATAAATGGACTGCAACGTATGTAAATGTAGAACGTCAATAATGCACGACTGATTCTCACTGCATAATGAACGCATAATACCAAAATGGTGGAGGGATCTTGATTAAATATTCCTGTCGAAACGTAGCTGTAATTGCTTTCCCTACAAATATGTAGAAACTTCTACAATACACTTTAATTGGACTCTCAATGAATCAAGTGCTATTTGGGAGCCGAATGTGCTCGTTATTTTCAGTAGTCTGGGTGGGTGGCTCAGTAGGTTGAGGCGCTGGCCTTCTGAACGCAACTCGGCAGGTTCTATCCTGACTCAGTCCCGTTGTATTTGAAGGTGCCCAAATACCTTAGCCCAGTTTCGGTATATTTACTGGCACGTTAAAGTACCCACGCGGGGCAAGATTCCAGCACCTCGGCGTCTCCGAAAACCGTAACATTAGTTAGTGGGACGTAAAATAAATAACATTATTTTTATGAATTCTCAGTATCTCTGAGGATATTCTGCCAATTTACTAAAGTGGCATGTGCCTGTGAGCCTTTATACAGTGCCTGAGTAGGAATTTATTACTTTAATGCGTCATTCATCAGTTTTAATTATTTATGAAATGTCCGTTGATTCATTATATTCTAAATTCTCTGAACTATTACCCCGATGTAATTTTATACCATTACGACATGTATCTGAATATTTGAAATGCCAGCCTAACATTCATTTGTTGAAACGAATTAGATCCAAACACACAAAGGTATGTTTACAGCAAATTTTAAATCCAGAAAATTCGGAAAGTGTATCATATTTCCTATAAAAATGTATCATCAATAACATCATCATTGTATTTAACCTGTACTTTGTCGCTGAGATCATTTCTTATACACTTAAATCGCGTCTGAAAGTGTCCGCAATTTTCTGCTACAAGCAAGTGGATTGGAAATTGAACACTATAGATTATTTATTTTGCTTGGATATTCATAAGCAGTACCATAAATTTTTATTCGTCTGGCTACTACCTGACGTGAAACCAATGATTCCTACGCGCGCTTGCTCTAATAATTGTACGACGACCTCAATGAGAATTTTTGAATTTATATCACCAGGGGTGGCATTCTGGCTAGCATATATTGCAATGGATTGAATCAAGTTGTACAGAAAGGAACAAACATAAAATCTAGAGCATTATTTTCCAACTGATCCTTGCTTTCCTGTGAACTAATTGGTCCTAAATCAACAAAATCGTTCACTTGTAACGCATTCGAGTTAATGCTAATTTCTTCTGTGAGCTTTATGCCATTATAAATCATCAACCCTAGGCCTTTATGCTCATTATTTCCACCAACAAATTGCACGATGGCAGTAGTAGCGTGAACACGAACATTTAACGCTCTTTATACATTTCCTCAAATGAGCTTCATAAGGCAAAGGCAGCAAATCGTGATTTATGCAATGTCGGTAACCGTTTGGAGACTTGATTTAAAAAAGTACAATCTAAGAAAATTTCACCACTATATCTCATTGCATTTTTAACTTTCACTTAAAATTTATTTGACATTGCTTCCAATATATATATATTGCTTTTTGCTGAGAGAGGTGAATAGTTTTTATTATGTGGAACTGCTCTTTGATTTTATATAAATGTGTGTTCAAGCAAATGTGTTTTAGCTTAGCGAAATTTATTTTATTTTGTGTTCTAAAGAAACTGCGTTTATGATTATTCAACCTCCTCTTTAATGGAGCATTTACGTTTCTAGCTTTTGCGGTATCAGGTCTATCTTTAGCTGTTAAACATACGGGGTGATCACTGATATTTATGTTCTTATTAGAGTTTTTACTAGAGACATCTGTCTATTCACGTGATTTGCCACTTCACGGGAGAGTTACATTTCATAACTGCCGTACAGAGATATTTAGGCAGTTTAAGAACTATATTGGGAATGCTTATCGTTATAATATCCAACAATATTTTGGTATAATTGAGTCTACTTTTATTAAGAAGTTATCACAAAAACGAATATCACACACGAAACAGTTATGAGTCCTCGGGCAACCGTCTCCCATTTCAGGAATCGGGGTCTAAGGAAATGCCTATCTGAAGACGATCAGTCATATCAAATTCTTCACCCACTGTTTTTAAGATATAACACAACTCGCACTGCTTGCTAACACATACATAAACTGCCTATACCTCTTAACAGCGGCAGCGGAGAGCAATACAAATTTCCGTAACTGGGCACAAATGTAACGCACACTAATGGCAAGTCTTATGTGCTGACAGTTCAGGTGATTGTGCTACCGCTGGTGGAAGGACCTCCTCTCTCTTCAGTAGACTTATGGGTGAAGGGAGAAGAGCGTACGCACACTTCCTTTTCTATGCGCTATGGTTGTAATTTGTAGTTAAAACCGAAGGGACGACAGTCCCGCACAACACCTCCTGTAAGTTTGAGGTTATACTGCACTGCATGACAACTTGTCATGATGCTTGGCGGGTCCGTCGCTCCTCAACAGACAAAATAGCTCGTGTGGTTTAAAGTATTGTATGTTCAGTTGATTTGAAATAATATTTTTGTCTTTTACATCCCACTGGCTACTTTTACGGTTTACGGTTTTCGGAGACGTTGAGGTACCAGAATTTTGAACCGTAGGATTTCTTTTACGTGCCAGAAAATCTACCCACACGAGGCTGACGTATTCTTGAGCGCGTTCAAATACCGGCTGACTGAGCTGGGATTGAACCCGGCAACTTGAGCTTAGAAGGCCACGTTCTACTGAGTTAACTATCCAGCCAGGCACTATGAAATAAGCCAAATGCACACTAAAATATATATCTGTATATGTTTTACTTCCGTTAAATTTTGATTTCACTCACTTCACCTCAAATTCTAAAATAATGGCAGTTTCCATTTTACTGACAATTAATGCGCTAGAAACCAAATAAATTTCCCTCACACAAAAATATTATTCAAATTAACTGAACGGTGTCAGTTGGAAACAATTTTACACATCGAATAATTCAAATATACAGTAATATTCTAAATTAAATTTAAATGTTGCATATTAATAGAAATGATGATGAGAACGCAGCAGTGTATAGAAACATAACAAACATTACTAGGCGCAATAAACACACGTATTTGTTTAACATGAAATAATTAGTTCAGTTAGTAACTTCTGTGTCTGGTGACTTGGCCGAATCTTCAGCATAGTGGCCTTAGTTTCAGAGTGTCCTGGGTTATCTTCTTCGCAGGTCAGATGATTTTAATGGCGCCTGGTAAATTACACTGAGATTTTGTGTTTATTTTAAGACATCTCTTCATTCACACAAAACATAACACACTACCAACCACTAGCAAAATAATAATAATAATAATAATAATAATAATAATAATAATAATAATATAACATTATTATTATAGACAAATATAGAGACAGCCTTAGAACAAATCACACTTATGAAAGTAATAGGAGATAAAGTTGGATTTCAGATATCTTTTGAGAAGACTAAATTCATGATCAATATTCACCCGCAGCGCTAAATTCAGCGTACGGAAAAACAAGCATGGTTAAAAAATTTCAATGCCTAGGCTAAATAATTCATATTAATCGAATCGATAAGGAAGTAAACAGATCAATTTCAAGAAAGCTGGAGCTAATAATAATAATAATGTTATTTGCTTTACGTCCCACTAACTACTTTTTAAGGTCTTCGGAGACGCCGAGGTGCCGGAATTTAGTCCCGCAGAGTTCTTTTACGTGCCAGTAAATATACCGACACGGGGCTGTCGTATTTGAGCACCTTCAAATACCACCGGACTGAGCCAGGATCGAACCTGCCAAGTTGGGAGACTGGAGCTAGCATACTAACTGATTATACTTACAATAAGACTAATCTCTTAAAGAAAACTAAAATCAATTACTACAACACAGTAATCAAACCAGTGAGTTTGCATGCCATAGAATGCATGTTCTCTATGAAAACCCGTGAAATGGGAGAGGTAGAGAAAAATAAAATATTAAGGAAAATTTAAAGCGAAGGAAGGAGAGTTTAGACATAGGAGAAATAAACAAAATATTATATACAAGGACGAGGGAAATGAAAAGATGTCAAACAGGATCAGAGAAAGGAGATTTAAATTGTTTGGACACATGATGGGGATAGATAACACAAGATTGACAAAAGGAGTGCTTAACCATGTTTACAAGAGCAAGAAAAGCAACCAGTGGATCCAAGAAGTAAAAGAAAGATATGACAGAGATTGGAATAGCAGAATATATAATACAAGACAGAACAACTTTCAGAAGAGTGATACAAAATTCGAAAGGTTTTTCAGTAGAAAGAGAAGTGGAAAGGTAATAACATCTGGACACAAGAGAGAAGGAAGCGGGAAAGTGAAAGGAAGAAGAAATATTCAAAGTCAATATGAATGCACAGGGTTACTTTCTTAGATGGCCAAAATAGAAAAGAAATAATAATAATAATAATAATAATAATAATAATAATAATAATAATAATAATAAAAGCACTTTTTCTTGGACGATGAGATGCCGGAATGTTTGTCAGCAGGAGGTAGATGAACGTACCCGATGCTGGTGTAATGAGCATCTTCAAATACCACCATGCTGAGCTAGGACTGAACTAGCTAATTTCAGACCACAAGGCTAGCCCATTACCCTTTGAGCCATTTCGTCTCTAACCACCACACAACCATAATGAACACGTCTCTCATGGAGGGAATCCCACTAGAAAGTTGGGATACAGTAGACATGCCGTGTCAATCGGAAGTAATTGGGAGTGTTGAGTTTAAAAGAGTCACATACACGGCCAAGAAAGAAAGAAAAATGTAATTTGTAAATATACTGATCATTCGGACCTGCAAACTCACTCTTCTTCTCTTACATTCTCTTCTCCTATCCGCTTCAGACGGCAGGACACAACTTTTACAAACAAATATGTTGTAATATAACTTTAAAGCTCGTTAGTCTATTGAACACTAACACCTACAACACTATAGAATAACTGTAGAAAATACAATATTAAACAAAGTACATGTAAATGTATCTTATTGTTATATTCCATATTTCGACAGGCTGAAGTGCTTTTTTAACTGAGTCGACACAAAAAAATTACAGCTTCCTTTTAATAATAAGAAATAATTATGGTTCTATGTTTTTCCTGCTGGAAAAATCCACAGTTCTAGCTCTTCAGGCGAGCAACTCAATACTGATAACATCCTAGGGATATTTGCTGCGAATTTTAGGTAAATAAAATATAATAAAGTATGAGAATATATTCTTTATTTATCCCTAAATATTACAATCCTTTTCTTAATCATCGTTATCCGGTCGATTAGATTAGCAGCTTGCCTTTCTCTACCCCTACGAGCGCTATTGAGAGTCAATGCATTGTTTCACTTAAGCACCACTATGAGCGCCAATGTGAATCACTGCAGAGTTTCATTTAAGCCCTTATAACTACATTCGGAGTGGACGTTTTTCAAAAATCAAAAAGCCATAGTGCATTGAACCAAGGAACACATTGCAGAAAGAATTATGTAAATAAGTTAATTTGGCTAGGATTTGAATGAAAAATAAAACGGCTAAAGGAACAAGCGGTTTTAGGGTGTTTTGCCAAAACTGCATTTAGGCCGGAAGTGTTTTTTGGAATTTTGCTTTTTCAGTTTGATGGAGATATCCAAAACTTACAATTTAAAACCTTTCCTGGCCCTTTAGCCCTTAAACGTTCGGCACAATTGAGGAAATTGCTTAATTTTATGTTTTTCGTAGTATGGGAACCCCCGTTTGTCTGCTAAGCAATGCTTTCAACATAAAAAAATGGAAATTACAGAATATAAAGCACATGTTTTTACACGGACTTATTACCTACACTTTTGCGTGATCTGGGTTATAACAGTTAATTTTCCTCATTTCCTGGATTCATCTTAGATTGATTTTAACTGTAATTATTTACTTTATATATTTTATGGCTTTTTAAGTGGAACTTTTCTTACACATAAAACCACAATGTGCATAATGATATAATTTGATATTTTCTATGTAAGAAAGTACACCTGAAATTATAAACCACCTGGATTAATGGAATAGGATAATAATATCACTACCGTAGCTACAGTAGTAGTATTATACCATGGATTATACTAATGATGCTGAATAATATTCTCTTTCTATCTGGAGAGGACAGAAGTTCGTTCGTATCACTATTTAGAACGCCTGGAGGGTATACATAGCCACTTAACAGCGTGATCGTACAAGTTGCCCGATTAACTCCTGGGCATTGGCAAGGACACCTGTGTTACAGAACAAACTGTGGCTTCCCTAGGCAGCTGAATGGATTACAGTGCGAACCAACTTATGTCCCACCAGATATATTTTAACCTAATGTTAACTCTGCATCAAACGTACTTCCGCTCAGTATAAAAATCATACAAGCTGTTTGCGAGGAAATACCGACACAATCGCTCAAATTAGGCTATTGAAATTCTATTTGGTATACTGAGAGGGAGAGAACTCTACATCCTTGCGTCAGACACCGGAAATAAGCAGTTGTATTCTGACGAGTGATTATAAGATATAAGGGAAGAAATAGAATTAGAGCACTATTCCAGTGTATGGGAACCTCGCCAGGATTACTTAATTCAAGAACTGGAAAAGCGTCAAAGGAAAGCAGTGCGTAATATTCTATATGATTTCCGACAAAAGAGTAGTATCATTAACAAGATATCCAAAATTTTGGGCTGGAAAGACTTGTAAGTAGGAAGACGAACAGCTCAACTAAACGGAACGTTCTGAGTTTTCGTTGGAGAGATCCCTTGGAATGGCGTTCGTATACGGATAAGCTGGGTGGAAATTTTAAAATTAGTGATCACAATATGAAGTTGGAATTCAAGAGGACAAATTCGGGGAGGGGGGCACATATTCCTTTTCTAGAAAGAGGAGTTAGGGATTTGAAAAAATTACCAAGGGAGATGTACAATAAATTTCCAAATAATTATTATTAACAAATACAACGCAGTTGGGAAATATCGCAGTGACAATGATCACTTATAGAGTGTGATAATAAAGTAAAGCTAAAACATTATTTCACAACAACAACAACAACAACAACAACAGCAACAGCAAAAACAACAAATGTACAACAAGCAATTCCATGGAAAGGAAATATTACAAGAAATACTTCTACTTTAACATACTAAATATCATCATATACAAATTATTTGCAATTATTTAAGAAAAGGCTAGGAAAACAACAGATAGGGAATCTGCCATCTGGGCGACTGCCCTAAACGCAGATAAGTGGTTATTGATTGATTGATTGTTTGTTTGTTTGTTTGATTGATTGATTGATTGATTGATTGATTGATTGATTGATTGATTGATTGATTGATTGATTGATTGATTGATTGATTGATTGATTGATTGATTGATTGATTGATTGATTGATTGATTGATTGATTGATTGATTGATTGATTGATTGATTGATTGATTGATTGATTGATTGATTGATTGATTGATTGATTGATTGATTGATTGATTGATTGATTGATTGATTGATTGATTGATTGATTGATTGATTGACCTAGTGATACGTCCAGGGAAGGGGTAAAGAAGGTTAAAATTTGGGAATAGGTACTGAGGTGCAGATTCATTCGCAGTTGAAATATTTGAGTCGCAATTTGCAGGTTCTTTAGTTTTTCAGCTCTTATATAGGAAAGCTTCCCATAATTAAGGGAAATGTGTGTCCCAATGTTCAAAGGAAATATATATTTTACACACGAGTTAATAGCCTTTTCGAGGTTCAATGGCTGCCCTACAGTAGTGTCAGTTAGTAAAAATTAATACAGTAGACAATAATTGAAAAAAAATATGTTAACAATTAAATGATCCAGATTACTAAGATTAACTCCCGAAACAAAAATATTCACTCCTCCTAAACCATTTGACATACCTACGAATTAGAAATTTCCCATAATGGGCGTTTCTATGTCCTCGGGCTTTTAAAACATTACAGTTCCACGGGAACAAAGTGAGGGTCAGATTCTTAAAGAGAAATTATCGGTTCTACAAAACCGTTCAACGAACATACTGAGAGTATATTCTAGAGTCCTCCCCAAGAGTGGTATCTGCATAAATAAAAGTAAATTTTTTTGAAAGATAAACTTGTGTATAAAATTGTAGCAAAGCACGGGTATCTTGCTAGTAAGATGACATATGGCTTAATTCAAAAAGCGGCCATCTCGGAACTTAATTTCTGAGTTTCCATTAATTCTGTGAAACTGTTTACCAGTGATTTTGTAACAAACAAAAATTAAGCCAAACCTACATTCGACTTTATATACCTAATCGGAGATAAACACGAAATAGGAGGCAAATTATTGGTGTACAAAGCCAAAATTAAAATTCGATTTGTATAGATTAAAATGTTATATGTGTAATACTTTGTTTAGGAAACTGACCCTCAACTGGTTTGCCATAAGACAGAGTATTGTACAGTCTTTATGTCCGGAAAATAGTTCTTTAAATGAAGGACAGACCCACGCACAGCAGCCTCGGCAATCGTGGCTACGTAGCTTTCCTTGAGGGCAAACCTCTTCCACAACTCGGCTATCATCGCCGATATGGTACATCTTTCAATGCCCGCGTTGGTTCTATAAACTGTAAAGTAAAACATTAATTTTCCTCTCTCCGTCCTCTATCACCCATGTCAGAGTGTTTATTACATTTTAAGACAAGACCTATTCCATTATTGAATTCTTGATGGCTCTATTAACAAAGAAGCTTGGACTTAAACCTATTATTCTTTGAAATGGTTTCTTCCTCGTTAGAAAGAGCAGAGCCATCAGGTCATATAACATGAAACACGACCTTGACTTAATACTTCCTGAGCGTGATTTGTATCACATCTCATTTTTTTTAGTTTTTTGCTCAATTTATTGAGTATCCGCTTCAGTGCGTCTTCGATCTGGCGCCTCGTAACGTACCACAGGAGCCTGTTACGAGAGATGGTAACAACATTGCCTTGCACACCATCACCATTCCACTGAAATATGGCTGCAATACGAGAGGAACAAAATGCATCCCATCCTTTTCTCACAGCATCTTACTGAATATTGGGATGTAAAAGTCTGAAGTGGTATATGAGGGGCTTGCAACCATACTGAATTATAGCTGGCGTAAAAGTTGCTGTAAACGATGTTCTATTCATTGTAATATAAATCAAGTCATTCCTTCAGTTGCAGACCAAGATTTGACAAGAGAATACAATTGTTATTCCATTCGCCGCCATAATACTGAACCAAGTGCCCGGATGTTGAGGCATTAATGGAGTAGAATGCAGGCTTACTCATGAGTGTAAGAAGTGTATTGTAACACAGTTAACAATCTCGTTATGAAGTTTGCATAAATATTAGGGGCTCGGCTTCTTAGAACACTCTGAAAGATATGTTACTCTTGTTACATTACGGAAGCACGGGCTAGACGACACCTGGTATTCGACAAATTAATTTGCATTCTAACGTATTATTGCCTGAACATCCGGTTTCTAGTAATTACAATCAAACAGCTAATCAAAATGAGCGATGATTTTGGATCTTCTGGTGAAGAAGATGCCCCTAATTCATTATTTGAATCCTTGGATAAATTTAGCCACAATAACTGATATTTTAATTATTAAGAATATTTAATTTGTAAATTTCAAATAATAAGACAGTAATAAATTAATAGCTGTGACTGTATTTTACCGTGGTTACATTACCACTTCAGTAAAATTAAGTATCTATTAACTTGGGGCAGGAAGAACATCAGACGCCGGCGGTCCCTTTGGTCTAGGAGATAGGAACGGTCGATTATATGACTTGGAACTATTTGCAGAAACAAACCAGATAGTGGTGATGAATACATGATTTAAATTACCCCCACGCAAGTTATACACATGGAAATTGCCCATGGACAAACCAGGACACATTGTGAGGAATCAGATTGATTTCGTGATGGTGAACAAGAGATACAGAAATGGTTGTACATCTGCTAGAACATACCCAGGAGCAGACATGTCTCAGTGGTTAAAAAAAATTTAAGATCAGAGCGAAATATGTTGTCCCGAAAATAGCACGGAAATACGACCTGAGAAAACTGAAAACTGAAAGATGCTACAGTACAACAGACAGTCAAGACAGCTCTAAATAATAAATTGATTGAAAACGGTGAAGATGATAATGAAAAATTCACAGCGCCGTCTCAAGGTCAAGCAGACTTGCCAACTGCAGGGGAGCTAAACTTGGAGAGTTGATGAATCACACACCACAAAGTATAATAATGTATGTCACTTTGTACAGATTCTAGGACACATTAAAACTAGGGAGTTTTTTTTCAAACAACCTGTACATCCTGTTGGTGCTAAGGATGCGACGAGTTCACAACTGCAGCTCATGTATTAGACTTCCATCGTAAAGTCGATTGCTTGAAGTGTCCGTAAACACAATATTTAGAGGTCTATGAGGAAGCAGGATATCTTTCCACAAATGGATCCTCGAGACGAGCAGATATTTCTTAAACTGATCGGGCAAAAGATACGGGAATGGCGATTGATCCCGCTAAAAGATTCGAGGAAAACGAATGCCCATCCCGTTTTAGAGTGCGAGGAGAAGGCCATATGTGAACTACTGTACGCACTGAAGATCTCGGAAAGAAGCATGAGATTAAAAAGTCATTGGCCTTATGATTGGCGCTAGAGGGACAATTCCAAAACAGACGCTGAACTTTCTAAGACTTAAAAAAGTCCCGGAAACCTCCATCGAGACCATTGCGGACTCTGTGCTAAAAAGTATTTGGCGATTGTTAAACACCATTTGTACTCTCTGACCTGAAACACCTTGTATTGGATTTTGATTTTGCAATAAAATTTTAAAGAGAAAGTCCGCCTGATGGTTGACAATATTAATTTTGAGTGATAACTCAAACCCCGCTTAGGAAACAGATAAAATAAATATTGTTCTTATGAACTGATTAGGAGGTCGATCATTTCGATTCACTAATAGGGGCGGCCATCAGGTGGATTATCTCTCTATGTATAATTTTTAATGTAGTTATTGATAAACTAATTGATTGCTAATTTGCATGTATAAAATATTCTTTACAACTTAATTTACAACGCACCAACACAGATAGGTCTTATTTGTGACCATCGGATAGGAAAGGGCTAGGAGTGGGAAGGAATTGGCCATGGCTTTAATTAAAATAGATCCCCAGCACTTGCCTGGTGTGAAAATTGGAAAACACGGAAAACCATCTTCAGTGCTGCCGACAGTGGGGCTAGAACTCACTATTTACTAGATGCAATCTCACAGCTGTGCGACTCTAACCGCACAGCCAACTCGCCCTGTTATAAAACAATTTGGATTACTATACACGAATATCCTATCTTTACCTTCTGGCCGTCCGGAATTAGGGGAAAGGATTATTCTGTATTATTAAATCATACATTCAACTCAACGTTCCATCTGGGGGTGAAATGCCTCACTTGGGTGCTAGATGTGTACTAGAAATAAGTAAATGCGTACAGTTCATGTTTAAATAGGTGATTTTCTTTCTCACTTGGCTTTACTCTTGTAAATATACTGAAATAAATCTACTCGACTCGATTACGTCTTCTGGATGATTTTTGGCTTATCCATTTCCATATGCTAGACGGGAGTTGAACCCTACTCGGTTGTCACTCGTGGCGCTCGGCCACCTCGGCTTTCTAATGTCGTAAATAGACACTATTACGACCAGACTTGAACATTTAGGTTTACTATATCCTCTTCGAATCAATATTCAGAAGGCTTGGACTTTTATCATCATTATCATCATCCGCTAAAGGCATTGCCTTGTCGCAGTACCCACATGTGACGACCTTCTCCTAGCCTTATCATGTTGCTATATGAACCACATGCCAGTTCTCCGACGGAGTTCCTGATGTATGACATCCTTGTTCGTCCCCTGTTTTTCCGTGGTTTCCCATTTTCGCACCAGGAAAATTCTGGGGCTGTACCCTAATTAAGGCCACGGCCGCTTCCTTCCCATTCCTAGCCCTTTCCTCTCCCATCGTCGCCATAAGACCTATCTGTGTCGGTGCGACGTAAAACAACTTGCCATAATAATAATAATAATAATAATAATAATAATAATAATAATAATAATAATAATAATATGGTTTTACGTCCCACATACTACTTTTTGCGGTTTTTGGAGACGCTGAGTTGACGGAATTTCGTTACACTCGTAAATGTATGGACGCGAAGCCGACATATTTGAGCACCTTCAAATACCACCAGACTGACCAGGATCCAACCAGCCAACTTGTACTCAGAATGCCAGCGCCTTACCCGTTTGAGTCAGTCACCCCGACGCACAGTAAGTGACTGTCAAGAAACGGGTACATTAGTAAATAATTAGAGGCCTGTAATATCAGACGATAAAAAGTGATATTTTATTTTTATCTTTCTCTTTCCTTTCACGTGAACAGATTTTTACACTTTTGAGAAGTCTGTACATTTTTCTGATATCTGACAAACGGCGTTTTTAATAACTCATGGTCATTAGTGTACTGGAATCATAATATTTAAATCCATCGCCAACCTAGTGTTCAGGAAATATTAAAAATCAGACATATATTGTATTTTTGTTGAAATGCATCCAGGTTGCTTCAGAAATTTTTCTACGATTCACCCCGCCCCTTAGGTGATGTGATTTGTGCTGTGGTGTGGCCTCGTGAGAGAGCGACTGCAGTTATTTCTAGTTGACATCCATGGGCGACCTGCGCGACTGGGTGTATGTAATACTGAAAATGAGCTATGGAGATGGCAAAATCCTATATCGGCCGGTAGCCTACTCCTGTCGAAAAACACCTGAGAATCTGCTCAAGGCTTTACGTTCTTATTCGACGGGCGAATCACGATCTACAGAGTCACTCTATGTGAAGTCCGACTCGTTGGCTGAACGGTCAGCGTACTGGTCTTCGGTTCAGTGGGTCTCGGGTTCGATTCCCGGCCGGGTCGGGGATTTTAACCTTAATTGGTTCATTCCAATGGCACGGGGGGCTGAGTCTATGTGTTGTCTTCATCATCATTTCATCCTCGTCACGACGTGCAGGTCGCCTACGGGTGTCAAATAGAAAGACCTGCACCTGGCGAGTCGAACCCGTCCTGGGATATCCCGGCACTAAAAGCCATACGACATTTCATTTTTACTCCATGTGAACACTGTAGAGAGTTTTGGAATTAAACCCAGGCTTTTGACACGCAATCCTCCGCACAGGCTATGAAGGCCCTTGGAGGGGTGGAATGTAAAAGCTTCCACTATCCGTAACCATGGCAGTTGATGGGGTAGAGTGGTTAGCTTTACACCCGACCGCCTTTGCCCCCAGGAATTAACCTGGTACTCATTTATGGTGTAGGCTGAGTGAACCTCAGGGCATGTGCACTTTCGAAAATAGAAATCTCGGTTCTTAAATTTTTTGATTTCCTGTCGGGAAATCGAACCCACGTCCTTCCGGGCGAACCGAGCACGCCTCTACCGCCTCGGCCAGACAGCTCCTACACGAATATAGTGATTAGAAATCATCAAGACTTGATGCCAGGTGAGACAGTAAGGCGTTATTTCCGTCCAAGAAAATTAGTCTAACTAGCTGATTATGTATTGTTAGGAGCAAACATCATTTTACCGCATTATTTTGCTATTGTTGGGAATGAGAACCTCCGTGGCTCAGACGGCAGCGCGTCGGCCTTTCACCGCTGGATACCGTGGTTCAAATGCCGGTCACTCCATGTTAGATTTGTGCTGGACAAAGCGGAGGCGAGACAGGTCTTTCTCCGGGTACTCCGGTTTTCCCTGTCATCTTTCATTCCTGCAACACTCTCCATTCTCGTTTCATAGCATCTGTCAGTCATTAATAAATCACTTTGGGAGTGGCGACCCCATCGTACTAATAGCCTATATCTTCTTCATTCATTACATCCCTGACCCGGACAATGACTGGAAAACAGATTGTAGGTTTTCATCTTCATTTTCATGTCGGGAATGAAGTTTACCAAAAGCCTTTCTGGAGTCTTACTTGGAAAGTGTACTACTGTCCAGTCAAACGGTATCAAAATACACAGTTGCTATATACGTGAAACCCTCCAATATTATTATTTATTACCTACAGCGAGTGTTAATTCCGATACTACAGAAACATAAATCCCTTATCAAACTCCACCATTACTCGTAACGCTGCCTTATGAGTTTACGGGTCGTACTCTGTGTTCAAAGACCGGCATATGGCATAATACTGTATTGTTGAACATAAATACAGTTTAACTTCGATAACTCGAAAGTCTGCAACTCGAATTTTCTATATATCGAAGGAATTTTTCGTTTGCCGACGGAATCCTATGTAATTAATGTATTACATATTTTAGTTAACTCGAAGTTCTATTGCTCGAATTCTGCGATATCTCGAGGGATATCTTAAGCCCAGGTAAGAATTTCTTTCTGAAACTCGAAGTTCTATTGCTCGAATTCTTCGATATCTCGAGGGATTTTTTAAAGCCCAGGTAAGAATTTCTTTCTGAAACTCGAAGTTCTATTGCCCGAATTCTTCGATATCTCGAGGGATATTTGAAGCCCAGGTAAGAATTTCTTTCTGAAACTGGAAGTTCTATTGCTCGAATTCTTCGATATCTCGAGGGATATTTGAAGCCCAGGTAAGAATTTCTTTCTGAAACTCGAAGTTCTATTGCCCGAATTCTTCGATATCTCGAGGGATATTTGAAGCCCAGGTAAGAATTTCTTTCTGAAACTGGAAGTTCTATTGCTCGAATTGTTCGATATCTCGAGGGATATTTGAAGCCCAAGTAAGAATTCCTTTCTGAAACTCGAAGTTCTATTGCTCGAATTCTTCGATATCTCGAGGGATATCTTAAGCCCAAGTAATAATTTCTTTCTGAAACTCGAAGTTCTACTGATCGAATTCTTCTATATCTCGAGGGATATCTTAAGCCCAGGTAAGAATTTCTTTCTGAACTCGAAGTTCTATTGCTCGAATTCTTCGATATCTCGAGGGATATTTGAAGCCCAGGTAAGAATTTCTTTCTGAAACTCGAAGTTCTATTGCTCGAATTCTTCGATATCTCGAGGGATATTTGAAGCCCAGGTAAGAATTTCTTTCTGAAGAATTTCTTTCTGAAACTGGAAGTTCTATTGCTCGAATTCTTCGATATCTCGAGGGATATTTGAAGCCCAGGTAAGAATTTCTTTCTGAAACTCGAAGTTCTATTGCCCGAATTCATCGATATCTCGAGGGATATTTGAAGCCCAGGTAAGAATTTCTTTCTGAAACTGGAAGTTCTATTGCTCGAATTGTTCGATATCTCGAGGGATATTTGAAGCCCAGGTAAGAATTCCTTTCTGAAACTCGAAGTTCTATTGCTCGAATTCTTCGATATCTCGAGGGATATTTGAAGCCCAGGTAAGAATTCCTTTCTGAAACTCGAAATTCTACTGCTCGAATTCTTCGATATATCGAGGGATATTTTAAGCCCAGGTAAGAATTTCTTTCTGAAACTCGAAGTTCTATTGCTCGAATTCTTCGATATCTCGAGGGATTTTTTAAGCCCAGGTAAGAATTTATTTCTGAAACTCGAAGTAGGCCTATATACTCTTATGTGTACTTGATTATCTTCAAATAAAATTAGTTCGAGTAGGAGAAACCCAAACTTAAATCGTCTCATTACACAAAATTAGTCACACACTGTATTGTATGACTAGCCGTATGAACTTCGCACACCTTAAGTATTCACGTACCACAGTAGCTTAAAAAAATCAAACCTTCCTTTAAGCCACTTTCCGACCCCCAGCAAGCGGATTACAGTACGAGGTGACAGTCTCAGTTGGCAAGGACGGCATAAGGTGCTGTTGTTCTAGAGTGCGCAAAACAATTTTCTTTACAAAATTATGAATTTGTAAGTATTCTAAAATGTGAGTGTTGCTTCTTGTAGCAAAATTAAAGTTTTAATATGATATCGAATAATATTAACCATTTAGATGTTTAAAACAAGCACAGTGTTACAAATTAGGAAGTAAATAACAATACAACTGGCATTATTTGTGGAGTCGTAGTAGTATGTACGTTTTAATGTTGAAAAAAATTTCTTAGCAGAATAAGTAACTGCACTAGGAAAAAACGTAAATTTAAGCAAATTTCATCAATTGTGCTGAACGTTAAACGACCCGGAAATGTTTCATATTGTGAGACCTGGCTAGCCCTATCAAACTAAAAAATTAAATTTCGAAAATCACCTCCGGCCTAAATAACGTTCCAGATAAACATCATAAAATCTCTTGTTTCTTTACTCGTTTTACTTTGATTCAAATCCTAGCCAAACTAAATTATTTACATAATTTTTCTGTAATGTGTTCCTTCGTTCAATACCCTCTCCTGATTTTTGACTTTTTGAAAAATGTCCCCATTGAATGTATTTATAAGGGCTTAAGTGAAACTATACATTGACTCACATTAGCACTCGTAGTGGTAGAACAAGGTAAAGTGCTAATCTAATCGAGCGGATAACGATGATTAAGAAAAGGATTGTGATTTTCAGGAATAAATAAAAAGAATTATTCTCACACTTTGTTATATTTTATTTACCCAAAATTTGTAGCTCAAATTCCTGTGAATTTTTTTTTTTTTTTTTTTTTTTTTGCAAGTTGCTTTACGTCGCACCGACACAGATAAGACTTATAGCGACGATGGGTTAAGAAGCAGCTAGGAGTGGGAAGGAAGCAGCCGTGGCCTTAATTAAGGTACAGCCCCAGCGTTTGCCTGGAGTGAAAATGGGAAACCACGGAAAACCATCTTATGGGCTGCCGACAGTGGGGTTTGAATCCACTATCTCCCGACTACTGGATACTGGCCGCACTGAAGCGACTGCAGCTAACGAGCTCGGTGGATGATTTCAACATTGAGTTGCTTGCCTGAAGGTGGCTGTGGATTTTTCTACACCTGGAATATTCGATAACTCGAAGTATATTCAACCCCCGCATATACTTAAAAGTATCGATGTTTCTCTATCAGGTTCGCAGTCTCTTATATCAGGGAGCTTGTCACGTGAAACTGAATGAAACCAAACTGAAAACGTGAGCTAACCGGGATCAAACCTGGAACGCTACCCAAACAATATATGACTTTCTCTACGTAAAATACATAACTTTATGTAGGCTAGGAAATTCTTTACAAGTTACCCATTAAAGATGATAGCACGTCAAATTGTACATTTGAATAGCACCAGAATGAAGTGTTCTCTTGGTGCTCTACTTCTGTTGTGAGAGCACAGCATTTCATTGGTCATTAATTAACCGCCGAGTTTTTTGTTACGTGCTGTATACATGAAGAGTTACTAATGAATACTTTTCATTCCTTAATGCACATTTGAATACACATATACTGTTACTCGTCCATATTTCAAAATTTTTCCGCTGTCACTGGACGGCAATTCAAATGTATTGTTATCTACTGTCGGTTTACTGGAGCCATATACCTGCAATTACCAAAGAACGTGACATAGAAATTTATATATTCTGTCGAGAGAAACAATTTCAAAAGCACGAAAGTTACAGAAATGTTAGGAAAATTCATAAATGAAGGCATTCAAAAATTGCATTCATTTTATCCTTCTTTGTCAGGACCCAGACAAGTTCCTAATTTCATGAACTTTCAAACAATAATCACGGTAATTTTACTATCTGAAGAAACAAACAAATACGTAGGCAAGTCAAAAAGTATCTGCAATTTTTTTCTAATTGTCTTTAGGTTGGCTCTATAGCGTTGTGTGCTCACCAGCCGCTAGATAACGCCATTGTCTACGTCTGTGGTAGGTTTTAGCGTTATCAGATCAGTACAGCTTGCCCTGATGCGACGTAAAGATGGCCGCACCACTCTCTTTTTCCACCAAGGTAGAACAGCGTTCCGTACTCAGTTTCCTGTGGTTTGAGGGTGTACCAGGAGCGGAAATTCATAGACTTTCAGCACTATACGGGGGCAATGTTTTGCCACAGCGAAGTGTTTACCAGTGGAATGAACAGTTCAAAAGGGGTCGCACGAGATGAGGAAAGATCCGGGCGCCCATCTGCAGCCGTAACTGATGCGAATATTGAACAAGTGCGTGATATGATCCTGAATAACAGGCGAGTGACTGTTCTATGAATTTCCGCTCCTGGTACACCCTCAGACCACAAGAAAAGGATTACGGTACGCTGTTCTTCCTTGGTGCAAACAGAGAGTGGCAGGGCAATCTTTACGTCGCAACAGCGCAAGCTGAACTGATCTGATAATGCTAAAACCTACCACCGACATAGACAACGGTGCTATTTAGCGGCTGGTGAGCACACAACGCCATAGAGCCAACCTAAAGACAATGAGAGCAAAATTGCAGATACTTATTGACTTGCCCTCGTAGTTATTTCGGTAGCAATTTGAAATACATAGCATTTACATTTATGACTGTGCGATTTAGTACGTAATAGATAGGCATTTGATTTCTAGGCTGTGTTGCGTTAAAATGCTAGCTAATTTGGTTACTAGCGACTATCGTCTAGCCCGCCCTTGCGCCATGAAGCAAGAGTAACATAAATCTAGCGGTTCAGATGGCCCTACTCCTAATGTTTATGCAGAGCTCATAGCATAACGGTTATGCAGCATAGCCTATACTTGTTACCCACTTCAGTAAATTTACATTCTAACCCAGTACTGCCTAAAAGTACGGACTCTAGTAATAAAGCCACAGAGATGTATGTTATTGTCTAAATATTTGAGTGCTAGCGAAGCTTACAGATACTCAGAGATAAATTCTCGAATTATTTTATCAGATTTTTAAAAATAGTTCTTGAGAAAATATTCCCTCTGTCAAAGGACAGAAATTCTAATGTAGTGTGGTCTACTGTCGTTTTGTTTGAGCCATATACCTGCATTTACCAAAGAATGTGACATAGAAATGGTTATGTTGAGTCGAGAGGAACAATTATAAAACGAAATCAAGACCAAGTTACAGACTTTTCAACTGTGTACGGGAATTATTGATAATAGCCTTAACTGGCACATCTCATGTTAAGTAGTTGTCACCATTTTGGTGTACCTCAGGGATACTGCATTCTAATAAAAGAAGACATCAAAGTGTGCACCATGCTTCTGAATGTTCACCTGAACACGCCACATAATTGATTGTCGGACAATACTCCACAGATGGATGATAACCTTCTTTCACACGCTGACGTCGTACTGAGATGACTGGCTCCAAATTTAATCTAAAATACGAACTCCCCGCCATTCCTTGTAATAACTGAAATAGCTGTAACTCGTAAACGATCGACCTTAGGACTTTATGCCTTGTTTTTCGTCGTACTATCCATTCCTTCATTCTTTCCCATATATTTCCGCACAACCTGTATATTGCTATATCATTCAGAGTATATAAAACGTTGTGAATTGAACAAGCACCTCCACAATCCCATGTGTCATAGTTTAGTTCCTGAGTCTAGCCACGGTCATCTTGGTCTCCCTCTACGTTTCTTACCCTCTATGGCCAAGTCAATTATTCTCTTAGCTAAGCTATATTCCACCGAAGTTGGTTAATACGTACAGATTCATTCATCGAGTGTTGTTCGAACTTAGTCTTTACCTTCTCATTTCGAATACCCTCCTGTCATTGTTCCCACCTGTTCATACCAGCATCCATTCTCGCGATTATTCACGTCCTTTGCTTACAACTTACAGAAGCAATAAATACTTGAAATGGTCTACTTGTTCTAGATTCGTATTCCCTACCGGACATTCAGTCTTCTTAGGTTTCTTCTCTACCGACGTGAATTTAGTCTCGCAAACGCTAGTTTTCTTATCTCACTCGCTGCACGTCGTTCCAGTCTCCGAGGTACTACATTGCAGGCTCTCAGCACAGTCTGTCATTAAGCCATTAGTAATAAAGCCGCAGAGATGTAAGTTATTGTCTAAACCATTGAGGTACTGAGATGACTGGCTAGCAGAGGCTAGACTGCTATTTTATTTTTCACGAATTGATTCATGAATACTATTAACAACAGAGGTCTGCAACCCAACCCGTGTTATTACTTTCAACCAAGAATTCATTCTACTCTGCCGGGCTGAGTAGCTTGGACAATAGAGCGCTGGCATTCTGAGCCCAAATTTTCAGGTTTTCTTCTGGCTCAGTCCGGTGGTATTTGAATGTGTTCAAATGCATCGAGCCTCGTGTCGATAGATTTACTGGCACGTTAAAGAATTCCTGAGAGAGAAAATTCCGGCACATCGGTGTCTCCAAAAACCATAAAAATTATTTATTTATTTATTTATCATAAGTCTGTACAGAGTTCTCCTCCATTTTCACAGACACTATACATAGGTGTACATAAATGCATGAATGAGGTTTTTTTTATGATTCCATGACCGAATAATATTGTCATGCATGCATGAATAAATGAATGAACACTTCCCTCCCAGTCACGGATAGCCACCAACTGAGGAGAGAGCATTCGGTTGGCAGGAT
Organism: Anabrus simplex; assembly: GCF_040414725.1. Taxonomy (NCBI): domain Eukaryota; kingdom Metazoa; phylum Arthropoda; class Insecta; order Orthoptera; family Tettigoniidae; genus Anabrus; species Anabrus simplex. The sequence continues at coordinate 52,217,104 of NC_090273.1, read as the reverse complement.
AAATGCATGGATGGGATTATGCATGACTACTGCCCGGTCGTGTTATCCACCCCTGGTGAGAAAAAGGAGCCACCTTCCCAAGGATAACACGTCCGGCCCTTTCCCTTGAGGCCCAAACAGAAGACCCCACCTGATCTAATAGCTGTCAAACACTAATTTCTCACCATTCCCTAATTTCTGCGAGGCACACGTAAGCGGAAATCCCGCACCTCATGTGCCCCCTCCCTATTCTTCTTTCTCTGTTGCATTTAGATCACTCTACATATTCGATTGGGATAGGCCCGTCCTATCCCGTCCTACTTCGGTTATAGCCTTACATAAGTGTATGAATTAATTAATTAATTAATTAATTGGCTATGATTCCCTATCTAAAATAGTGCCCTTTGCACAGGCGGATCGCCATTCCACATGCAAGGGCTACGCCTACGATTATCTACATGATTGTATGAATAAATGAATTAATTGATTAATTAATTACCAATTCCCTAACTGTATTGAGAAAACTCGTATGGATGGATTTATGAATGGGTATATGGATATTCATGCATGCATGTTAGGAAAAAATACTCATCCCTCCCAGTACGGATAACCAGTAACTGGGGAGAGAGCCCTTGTTATGAATTAAATAAATGATTGAATGAATAATATGTGGAATGAGTAGTGAATGAATGAGTGAATGTTATCAACCTTCAGCCACGGATCGCCAGCAGCTGAGGATGAAACATTATATCCATTGGGCCCTGTCTCATTACAAACAGTTTGACAGTTAATTACGTTATGGCTTATTAACATATCGACTTTACAGTGCTACATATACTAATATTCCTTTTACTACATAGCCCTATTGGCAATTTCTTAACTAATCGGTTCGCAACACAATCATCCATCCGTAATATGACCTACCCTCATTGTAGGCTCTTTCAACACTCTTCTACATGAATTTCTAATTACAATTAACAGTTTACTGAGATTACCAGGTTTATACCATTCTTTGCTTATCATCTTAATAATCCTATAGCCATTCTCATCCTCATTTATCATATATTGTTCCTTGTTATTCAAAAATTTCCTTCTCACCGCTATGGTTTCTTTACATGATTTCAGCATGTGAAATTCTTCTCTGTTTTCACCACAGAGAAGGCACCTTGTTGCATCTTTCACTTTAATCCATCCCCTATTCTTGTAAATTCCCATTAACCACCATATCAAACCCCTGATTTCTCTTCTATTTACACTCACAATATTTATGTTCATATCCTGCCTTATCCTAATAAACTCTGAGAGGGTCGCCTTGCTTCTACACTCGGATACCAACCACTGTCTTTGAATATCTCTGAGTCGTCTAATGATTAGTTTATTCGTTGATCTTTCCAACCTCTCCCAATAACTTCCATATCCCAACCTATCTAATATACGTCTGATTTTCGTTAACCAATACTCTCCCTGGATATTATCTCTCTGATGTTGATATGCGATCTGCAGAAGCTCGCCACCCTCTCTTCCTTTCAATCTCAACAGATATTTCAGAACTCTCTTAAGAACATCTACTTGGATATTTTCTTCACATATTAATCTTACTCCACAATTTGCTGTACAATTTGGTAACCCCATTACAATTTTACAGAACTTACTTATAACCTGATTCAGCATCTCACACTCTTTCTCTACACCCCATAGCTCAGCTCCATAAAGCATTCGATTTTTAACTACGGCTTGCAGGACATTTCTCTGAATCTTATAGTCTATATTTGGGAATTTATTTTCAAGAATTCTAATTACTGATAATGCTGCAAGACCTTTCCATTTGGCTTGTTTTATTTGATGGATCCACTTCCCGTTGTTTGCTATATATATTCCCAGGTACTCTAATCTATTTGTGACCTCCACTTGACAACCATCAATCGTCCATTGTTCATTCTTCGCTCGTTTACAGCCTTTCTTACAGATCAGAACTTTCGTCTTGGAAATGTTAATTTTTAATGACCACGTTTTAGCAAACTCTGTCACAGCATTAATGCTCTTTTGCATGCCTCCGGCCGTTAACGTCATCAGCAGGACATCGTCCGCGAAAATTAGGCCTGGTATTTCTTGATTTACTAAAACTGGACTCATCCAGTTATCACCTCCATGTCCGTTTAATATATCGTTTATAAATAACAGAAATAAAATCGGAGATAGCTTACATCCTTGTTTCAAACCCAATAAAGAATCTATTTGACCACATGCTACCCCATGACCTACCCTTATACTGCATTGCACCCTTCGGTAAACTGCCTTCAATGCTTGTACCATCTTACTAGATACCCCTAATAGGCGTAATTTTGCGAACAATGCACTCCTGCTGACTGTGTCAAAGGCCTTTTCAAAATCTATAGCCGATATATATAATTTTCCTGCTTTCGGTTTTATATACTTATCTATTATTGTTTTTACAATCATGATGTTATCTATTGTTCTTCTGCGTTTTCTAAAACCACTTTGATATTTCGAGAGCATGGAGAATTCTTCCGCCCATTTCATCAGTCTATTTGCCAGAATTCCTGTATATAATTTACTTAGGGAGTCCAATAGTGTTATACCTCTGTAGTTGTTTGGATTACTTCTCTTCCCACGCTTCTTGTAAATTGGACATATTATACCTGTCTGCCATGCCTTAGGAAACTCCAAAGAATCAAATATCCTATTGAACAATTTTACTAATATTTCCAGCATTTGTTGACTTTTTACTGCTTCTTTCCAAAATTCATTAGTTATACCACTGAAGCCCCCCGCTTTCCTACATTTGACCTTTCTAATCATTTCTAAAACCTCACATTCTGTTATTTCTTCATCTAAGCAGGGGATACAAATCTCTAAGCCCCTCGAGATATCCATACATGTTCTATTATTTATCCAAGTATCCTGTCCTCCTAGCAATTTATTAAAATAATCAATCCAGACTCCATTCTCAATTTTAACATTGGCATATCCTCTCTCACCTCTACTTATTTTATTAATTCTATTCCATACCTTATCACTTTGATTATTCTTACAGTCTATGTTTATTAATTTTGCCTCCTCCTGTTGCCATATCCTCTTTTGCTCTACTAACAACACTTTATATTCTTTTCTTAGTTTACAATAGTGTGCCCGAACATTAGGCTCCCCCTCTTTTCTATATGCCTTTAGGGCTCTAATCACCTCCATTTTCTTTGTTTTACATACATCATTGTACCATCCTTTCCTTTTATCTTTATTATTATTATTATTCTGTTTCCTTTTCACATGAGCTATAGTTTTAAAGGGTTTCTCTACCAGTTCTACCGCTAAGTCCACCTTACTACTCAGTAACGCAACCTCTATTCCACTCTTAATTATCTGGAATTCTTCTCCCTTTAAATATGACTCTACTCTTTTTGGGGTATTCTTGCACCACTTGTATTTATTAATTATCCTAATATTATCTTTTTCTGTTACAGTGTTACGTTCCTCCTGTTCTTTCTCATACACTTCTAGGGTAACAGATACCGGGGAATGATGTGATTCGGCAGATTCTAATATCTCTATTTCCTTTACTATCTCTAAAATATCTCCCGTACACACAACCAAATCAATTAAATTAAATTAATTAAAAATTAGTTAGTTGGACATTAAATGAATTATAGTATTATTTATTCTACTATAAGGGTTAAAGAATTCCCTTATAGTTCGGCTGAATGGAAAATACTACTATGTCTGTAAAAATGTGGTCACATTATTTCCCGTCATGTTTTACATCGTCTAGTAATACCAAATGATTTTAAGAAAAGAGAAAAATTGGCCAAGCGCGACCCGAGAGAATGTTCTAGAGTATTGGCAGTAATGTTTGCATACTTATTTTACATAAATGCTATTGCGATTAGTTTTTGCACATAAATGTTAAAATCTGTTCAAGAAACACAGTTATTTTAAATTGTGTTACACAATGTGGACTTTGGTAATAGGGTAATAATAATTTCGTGTGGATATTTCTAGCCGAGTGCAGCCCTTGTTAGGCAGACCCTCCGATGAGGGTGGGCGGCATATGCCATGTGTAGGTAACTGCGTGTTATTGTGGTGGAGGATAGTGTTATGTGTGGTGTGTGAGTTGCAGGGATGTTGGGGACAGCACAAACACCCAGCCCCCGGGCCATTGGAATTAACCAATGAAGGTTAAATTCCCCGACCCGGCTGGGAATCGAACCCGGGATTCTCTGAACCGAAAGCCAGTACGCTGACCATTCAGCGAACGAGTCGGACGGTAATAGGGTGATATCATGAAATAAAGATTAAAATATTTGTTGCATTATTAATATTTTGTTAATTTGATTATTTTAATATAATTCACTTGCTTTGAATGAAAAATAAGGATGAACTTTACGATTTAGGTTTAGAAAATTAGACAGTTTTAAAAATTAAATTTTTTTGAATTCTTTATGTTATACAAAATTAGAGAAAATAAATAATTTTGAAACATTATATTTGAAATAGACTTTAGAATTTGAAAAAATGTCAATGTTCCTTGAAATTCGTGAGCGGAAGTCACAAATAAACACATAAGTTTCACACCCATTGCACAGAATATGAACCCATTGATTCCACATCTTGCACTGGATTCAGAGTTCTCTAGATTTTGATTTTTTGAAATTTTCCCCACAGAAGAGATATTGAGCATCGTCCTTCGAAAGCAGTTCTTGTCCAATACGTTCAATGAGGTTTGACCTACCAGAGAACAGATGTGATCTCACACCGAGGTGCTTCATTTAGTATTTGTGTATTATCCCGTACTTTTATAATAATATATGTCATATCTTTCCTCCACGTCTTCATAAGCTTCTTACTCCCGAGTCCCAATTTGGTTTTTGGCGTTATAAAACCTGGAACAAAAACGGGCGATAATAGTATAGAACATCGAGTTTCATACTACCACCTAACACTATTCTTGAAACTACCAAAACAATCTCAACGAAAGAAAATCAATTTGAAATTATTGAGCAAGTCTTTATAAAGTTTTATCGTACCACTTCACTGTATAGCAGAAATAGTATCTCATACTTATTAATAACGGCAGGAAAAAAATGTTGCATTTTACCTTACAATATGACAGGGTACCGAGGGAAAAGATGTTTCACTATACTGGGGGACTATGGAATTAAAGGTAGATTATTAAAATCAATCAAAGGCATTTATGTTGACAATTGGGCTTCAGTGAGAATTGATGCTAGAATGAGTTCTTGGTTCGGGGTACTTACAGGGGTTAGACAAGGCTGTAATCTTTCACCTTTGCTGTTCGTAGTTTACATGGATCATCTGCTGAAAGGTATAAAATGGCAGGGAGGGATTCAGTTAGGTGGAAATGTAGTAAGCAGTTTGGCCTATGCTGACGACTTGGTCTTAATGGCAGACTGTGCCGAAAGCCTGCAATCTAATATCTTGGAACTTGAAAATAGGTGCAATGAGTATGGAATGAAAATTAGGCTATCGAAAACTAAATTGATGTCATTAGATAAGAAATTCAACAGAATTGAATGTCAGATTGGTGATACAAAGCTAGAACAGGTCGATAATTTCAAGTATTTAGGTTGTGTGTTCTCCCAGGATGGTAATATAGTAAGGGAGATTGAATCAAGGTGTAGTAAATCTAATGCAGTGAGCTCGCAGTTGTGATCAGCAGTATTCTGTAAGAAGGAAGTCAGCTCCCAGACGAAACTATCTTTACATCGGTCTGTTTTCAGACCAACTTTGCTTTACGGGAGCGAAAGCTGGGTGGACTCAGGATATCTTATTCATAAGTTAGAAGTAACAGACATGAAAGCAGGAAGAATGATTGCTGGTAAAAACCGGTGGGAACAATGGCAGGAGGGTACTCGGGATGAGGAGGTAAAGGATAATTTACGATTGAACTCGATTGATGAAGCTGTACGCATAAACCGGCTTCGGTGGTGGGGTCATGTGAGGCGAATGGAGGAGGATAGGTTATCTAGGAGAATAATGGACTCTGCTATGGAGGGTAAGACCAAGACGACGATGGCTAGACTCGGTTTCTAACGATTTAAAGATAAGAGTTATAGAACTAAATGAGGCCACAACACTAGTTGCAAATCGAGGATTGTGGCGACGTTTAGTAAATTCTCAGAGGCTTGCAGACTGAACGCTAAAAGGCATAACAGTCTATAATGATAATGTATTTATGTATGTATGTTGCCTTGCAAAATATTTTGATTTAATGAACACAAGACGTTCTCGTCACAGCCATACGCTTGGTGATACTGACGAAACATGTCACCAACGACGAGAGAGGAACGTAATGGTAATACTTATAGTAGCGTGGTTTATGAAATATACTGTATCAGCAGTTCCTTTACACAAATTCTGCAGTTTTATAATATAATCTCTTGTATGCGGTCACGAAAATTACATGTTCAAGTGGTCACAATATCACTGATAAGAAAATATTTAGACGGGAGAAGAAAGAAAAATGATTTATAATATTTCAATATTAAACATTCAGGAAATAGACACTGTATACTACACGTGTTACAACTCTAACGCAATAAGCAGAGAGATTTAGACCCTTGAAGATTCTGAATGATGCAAAACCTCAGAAGAAGCAGCAGCTGGCTTGTAGGAGTAGACCACCATTCCAACAGACAAACCGGGTGAGTAGGCCGTGCGACTAGGGGCGCGTAGCTCTGAGCTTGCATCCGGGAGATAGTGGGTTCGAACCCCACTGAAGATGATCTTCCGTGATTTCCCATTTTCACACCAGGCAAATGTTAGGGTTGTACCTTAATTAAGGCCACGGTTGCTTCCTTCCCCTTCCTAGCCCTTTCTTATCCCATAGTCGCCCCAAGACCTCTCTGTGTCGGTGGGATGTGAAGCAAATTCTCTCTCCAACACACAACACCGAGAATGTGAGATGAATTGTTAGCCCTCCAGAGAGAGCAGTACAGGTTATCTAGGGGTGTAATAAACTCAGAGATGAAGCGTGAGGGAAGCAGACGGGACCAAGACGATGATGGTAGGACTCAGTTTCTAATGACTTATAAGTAATAGGTGTGGAACTCAGCGAGGACACAGAGCTTGTTGCAAACATGAAATTATGGAGGTGCTTAATTTATTCACAGGTGACTTGTAGGCTGAACTTTCGAAGGCGTGACTGTCTATCATGGAGATATGTGCACGAATACAATTGATAAAACTTGTTTCAATTTGGATTTCGATTATGGAGCCATTATTTAAAAACGTGTGGTTGCTTTATTCGGATTGGTCCACAGCCCCTTATAATTCTTAAAAAGCAACTTGTCTAATATTGTTAGTCCTTAGGAGCCATGTTTCCCTTCTTGCTACTTATGTGCCATGAAAGTGAAATATTCCAAACCCCCAAACACCACGGCACTTACGCCCTTGAAAGGTTTTTGGCCTGCCCAGCGACCGCTGCTCAGCCCGAAGGCCTGTAGATTACGAGGGGTCATGTGGTCAGCACGACGCATCCTCTCGGTCGTTATTCTGGGCTTTCGAGACCGGAGTCGCCATCTCACCGTCAGATAGCTCCTCAATTCTAATCACGTAGGCTGAGTGGACCTCGAACCAGCAGTCAGGTCGAGAAAAATATTTCTGACCTGGCCGGGAATCGAACCCGGGGCCTCCGGGCGAGAGGCAGGCACGCTACCCCTACACCACGTGGCCAGAAAGTGAAATATTCCTCCCGTATATTTCGTACACAAAGAACGAAGATCTTCGCATCGAAAAGAGGAACCTTCCCCAAATCCTTTATTGTTTGGTGTTTTAATGGTGTTCCTTTTCCCTACATATCTCCATTCACATAACCAAAATCAAATACACCCCTTCATATTTCGTATTCTCACCCCTGTCTTATTCAAAGAACTTTTTATTTATCCACATTCCTTCTTCTTCTTTATCTGTTTACCCTGCAGGGTCGGTTTTTCCATCGGACTCAGCGAGGGATACCACTTCCACCGCCTCAAGGGCAGTGTCCGGGAGCTTCAGACACTAGGTCGGGAACACAACTGGGGAAGATGACCAGTAACTCGCCCAGGCGGCTTCACCTGCCTTGCTGAACAGAGGCCTTGCGGGGGGATGGGAGGATTGGAAGGGATAGACAAGGAAGAAGAAAGGAAGCGGCCGTGTCCGTAAGTTAGGTACCATCCCGGCATTTGCCTGGAGGAGAAGTGGGAAACCACAGAAAACCACTTCCAGGATGGCTGAGCTAGGAATCGAACCCACCTCTACTCAGTTGACCCTTTCGAGGCTGAGTGGACCCCGTTCCAGCCCTCATACTACTTTTCAAATTTCGTGGCAGGGCCGGGAATCGAACCCGGGCCTCCTGGGGTGGCAGCTAATCACACTAACCACTGCACCACAGAGGTGGACGCATTCCAGCCCTCCTTAGCTCTTTATCTTCTGACAGGAACTTGGATTTTTCTTCTTCGTATGCCTCCTTTAGTCGATTCTTACTTAACCTAGCTCATTTCTTTCATATTCCTTGTTTCTTTTCTCAATGTTGTTTTTTACTGTACTACTGTATATTGTATAGTTTGATCCTCTACAGCTCCGCCAACAGCTCTCATAGATTAGCCTAGGTGTCACTCAAGAGGCATATTAGGGAAATGAGGAGTGAAGTAATTTGCCGTGGCTTTCCTCACCGAGCCAGAAATTGCTATTACACATCGTTCCACCAAGCCCACTGAAATGCATGCACCAGCCGACCTTATGATCGATATTTTGACACAATTCATAGCGCGGACTGGCTGCGTAAGGAATGGTTTTGCTAGCATCGCTCATACCTCGGTCACTTTAAATTTGTCAAAGCCAAGGATGAGACTGAGACACGGCAGTTCAAAATAACAAATTTATTGATTAAAAATTCAATTTACAACTTTGTAGGAGTAAACATTGCACCAAATCAATACCTAAATAAGGAATAGCTGACAGAAGATTTGTAATTACAGTTGCTCCTCAAAAAGATATTTGACCTCAAGGGAGAACATATCCTATAAAAGCTGTTCCCTTTTATTATAATATTAATTAGTACTATAGTGGTATTGGCTGCTATAACTAAGAGAGCTCGAATTCCATATTCAAACTTAACACTTCTCATTCAATGAAAATCACTAAATCATATCTAATAAAATAAAAGACTTAGCGCACTGAAAACACTACATCTCGCCACAAAAAAAAAGCAAAGTCTTCTCCGTGCAGGCCATGAAGGCCCTTGGAGGGGTGGAAAGTAAAGGCTTCCACTATCCGTAACCTCGGCACTTGATAGGGTAGAGTGGTTAGCTCTACGCCCGGCCGCCTTTGCCCCCAGGAATTTAACCTGGTACTCATTTTTAGTGTAGGCTGAGTGAACCACAGGACCATGTGCACCTCCGGAAGTGGAAATCTCGTTTCTTAAATTTTACGACTTTCTGACGGGGATTCGAACCCACGTCCTTCCGGGCGAACCGAGCACGCCTTTACTGCCTCGCCCAGGAAGCCTCTACATCTCGCCAGCAAAGATATATTGAAATATGCCGTTACTTATGTGTTATACCTGTATTTACCTTACTGTGCCAGACGGAGCTCGAAAGCTGCAGTCGCTTAAGTGCGGCCAGTATCCAGTATTCGGGAGATAGTAGGTTCGAACCCCACTGTCTGCACCCCTGAAGATTGTTTTCCGTGGTTTCCAACTTTCATTACAGGAAAATGCTGGACCTGTACCTTAATTAAGGACACGGCCGCTTCCTTCCCACTCCTAGCCGTTTCCTATCCCATTGTCGACATAAGACCTATCTGTGTCGCTGCGACGTAAAACAAATTGTGATCTTACTGTGCCTAGTTATAAGTTCTTCTCTTCGCTTTACTTTCAATAATTTTCCTCGTTCTTATCATTTGTCATTATTTTTGTTGGTAATTGTTGTGTCCCTAAAGTTATTTTGTCAGTTTTTATTTTTCTTCCGCTAATTTTGTCATTAGTTTATTTTTCTCAATTGTTCTTCCATTTATTTTTTAAAGTTTGCGTTGTGCTACTCTATCGTACAAATATTTTTCATTGCGCGACTCTGCAATGCGGAATCTCGCTGTTCTTGTTTCCCAAATATGTTTTAAACGAGCATACACTGACAATATTACTGCATTAGGCAGGCTTTGCGAAGTGATCTGTTGTACTAGAATGGGAAGTGAATATTGTAAACCATGAATAAGAGACATGCCACGCAAAATAAACGACGGGATAGAAGGGACATGCATTAGTAGCGCACTTCCTGCTAACATTGAAATACACTGAATGTCGGTCAGAAATCGGTGAGATAAGAATTTCTATGCCCGGTTTGATTAATGCTGGGCGCAGTTTGCAGTGAAATGTTTGGAACTAGAAACCCAATTCGATAATGGTTTACGTGCTCGGAAAATTCATTGTATAGTCTATTCATAGTTTGACATTGATTTTCTCAGTGAGCCAGAAAATTTTATTGCTACACGACTGGTCCTGTGAGTAATGGCCCTCATCGTATCCAGTTACTTTAGACGTGATCTGAATACCATTACTCAGAATCGTCCATACCTTAGCATGTTACATGTTGTCACGGATACAAATAAATTAGGGTGAGACTTCAGTGGGAGCCACATTTTACTCCGGCTGTTCGAAAAAGCGAAACAAATGAAGTTGTATTGGGTCCACCTGGAATGCTGTGGGTGTTTTTCCAAGTCAGTCAGTAGGTCACAACATTTAGAAAGCAGATTTGCTCTTCTGCAGAAACACGTGTCCTTGAAATTCAGTCAACCTAGGTACATCAAAATTGAAATTGAGTACCATTTCAATTCAGGATCAGCCTGGCAGAGACGGTAAATGTCTGCTCGTTTCAGAGCCGTAGGTACGACTTTTCCTTGGGGGGGATGGAGGAAATAATAATAATAATAATAATAATAATAATAATAATAATAATAATAATAATAATAATAATAATACACAACTTAAAAGGATATTTTTAAAATTGATGTTTTATTTTGATTATGTTTTAGCATCTATTTACAATAAGGGGTACAAGTGCCTCATGGGGGTATATACCTCCTTACTTACGCTACTGACTCGTTTCACCCAGAAATTCATAACATTTAAGAAACGAGATTTCGACTTCTGGGGATGCAGATGACCCTGAGGTTCACTCAGCCTACACAAAAAACAAGTACCAGGTTAATTCCTTGGGGGAAAATGTGACAGGGCATACGGCTAATCATTCTCTTATTTAAAGTCGAGGCTATGAATAGTGGAAGCCTTTACATTCCGCTCTTCCGGGGGCTTCATGATGCCTGAACGTAGAAGAATTTGTATTGTTTTCCTGTACCAAATATACACAAAATGACTGCAACCATCAAGATATAGCAACATAATTTATTAGAAAAAAAATATTTTGTGTACGTGTGAAGAATCAAGCACTTCGATCTAGTTCTGGGAGAAACGGCACTGATGATGTAGCCACTATAATAAGTTTTCCAGATCTCTGCTCTTGAATCGCGAATGCATCATCTTAACCCTGCCTGACGTCAATCAATCTCAAAAGTTAGACGCGAGACAAATACCTTGTTATTTCACGTCTAGCTTCTGCTGATCAATTTCGATGTAAATGAGAAGGCATGCATTCATGATCCCCCCTCAGTCTCTCTCTCTCTCTCTAATACAGTATGTGTATTTCTAAGGACATTGTTTTTCTGTTTTAGCTTGATATTCTTTAGATTCTTGTAGCCTAAACTAATAAATAGGCGTACTGATTTACTTTCTTACTTATTATATAATGTATGTTTTAATTTTACTGGATTTGGTATCTGCATTTAAAATGTGTAGGTTTAATGTTTAATTTAATATTTTAATATTATAAAACTGTAGTTAGTGTGTTCATAAACCTGTATTACACGAAGACGCTACATAATGGGGATTTTCAGCCTCAATGGCATGTAAATAATCAATAAATTCAACTCAATTCAATTCAGTTCAATTCAATTCAATTCAATTCAGTTCAATTCAATTCAATTCAATTCAATTCAATTCAATTCAGTTCAATTCAATTCAGTTCAATTCAATTCAATTCAATTCAATTCAATTCAATTCTCATTATTTCTAGATCCCAAAATTTACACATAAATACGTTAGAATGCAAACTAATTTGGTTTTTAGGAAGTGTCGTCTAGCTCGCTCTTCCGTAATGTAGTGAGAGTAACATAAATAATTCTAGAGATGTTGATAGCCCGTACCCCTAATACTTATGCAATACTCATAGCATAGCCGTTGAGCACGCTAGCGTGTACATGTTAACCGCTTCAGTAAGTTTAATTCTGACCTATTTCTGCTTAAAAAGTTCCGGTTTCTATTACAAGAAGGAGTTGCGACCAACTTCATACTCTAGGGCAGGGATGGCGAACCTATGCCACGCGTGTCATTAGGTGACACGCGAACATTATTTCGGTGGCACACCTCGTGCACATATTAATTTTTTTATGTACGTTTTGTTCTACAGATTATACATATCTCGTGCATCGTACATAGTGTTTCAGGTTTAAGAAATAAGTATCGAAAATCTAAATTCTAGTTCCAACTCGAACGTGCATTATGGCAATACTACATCACTGATAGGTGCGGAAGTCAAGTGAAATAAAAGTCAGATGCGGCCGACGAGCAATTCGCTCGCCCATATCAGTGAATTAGTGAAGTTTGGCTTGTGTGTGGTTGTCAGCATCGCGTAATTATTCTTAGTGAGTAACTGTTTATTGTTGTGAATTTTGTAAGACAAATAATTGCAAAGATATTATCCCAATTTCTAGATTGGAGAAACTATCGCACTTTACTTCAAAACCTCATATTGCACAAATGAGTCTTTTTTGGCGTAGTTAGATATTGACAGTTTAGAAATGGAGTTAACTGAATTTTAAGCAAGCATGTATGGGTGAAAAATTTCGTAACAACTTGATGAAACATTAGTGAAAATCGAGTGTGCTGTTGATGGTGAATACTCTTTCCAGAAGCCGGGGAACTTAATACTTGCACAGTTGAACAGCGTCCCACAAAACTTTTCGGCCATGAATAAACTTGCTACTGCGCTACTTACTTTGTCTGGGTCGTCATACACCTGCAAGCAGCTATTTTCTACAATGAACGTTCTGAAGACAAGTTATGAACCTAACATAAATTACAAAACTACTAAGTATTTTTGCGGTATTCGCAAAATACGACCATGAAACATGCAATCAAATGTATTTGGTATTTTACAATATATATGTAATAACATATTATGAAACATAATTTGGAATTAGGAATGGAAGTCGGTGGTGGCGGTGGTGAGTGGGGGCGGGGGCGGGGGTGGTATCCATTACAAACGAAAATAACAAGTGGCACAGTTAGACAGTTGAGAATAATAATCCAGACCTAAAATGGCACACTAGTTAGAAAAGGTTCGCCATCCCTGCTCTAGGGAATTCCCCTTCTCCGACTGCCAGTGATGTTATTATTTTTCGCGGGTGTATATTCTTGTTTAGAACGTCGCACTTAGTGGCAAAGTTAATTGTTGACTATCTGTTCTCACGATAGTGAGATCTATGCTGATTGATTTAGATAGCCTTTGAAGGTATTTGGATCCGAAACACACCGTGCCGTTAGCTTACACAGCATTATAGAAATCGTATAAGACAAACTCCTCAAAAACTGGCGTCCTTTAAACATAACAGTAATTAAAGACAAGTGGAAAATTATTATTATTATTATTATTATTATTATTATTATTATTATTATTATTATTATTATTATTATTTCTTTCTTTTTTCTTAATCTGTTTACTCCCCAGGTTGGTTTTACCCTCGGACTCAGCAACGGATCCTACCTCTACCGCCGGAAGAGCAGTGTCCTGGAGCGTAAGAATATGTGTCGGAAATACAATTGGAGAGGAGGACGAGTACCTCGTACTGGCGGCCTCATCTGCCATGCTGAACAGAGGCTTTATTGGGGGAAGGGAAGATTTTTTTTTGGTAGGGGCTTTACGTCGCACCGACACAGATAGGTCTTATGGCGACGATGGGATAGGAAAGGCCTAGGAATTGGAAGGAAGCGGCCGTGGCCTTAATTAAGGTACAGCCCCAGCATTTGCCTGGTGTGAAAATGGGAAACCACGGAAAACCATCTTCAGGGCTGCCGATAGTGGGATTCGAACCTACTATCTCCCGGATGCAAGCTCACAGCCACGCGCCACTACGCGCACGGCCAACTCGCCCGGTAGGGAAGATTTTAAGGGGTAGACAAGGAAAAGGGAAGGAAGTGGCCGTGGCCTTAAGTTAGGTACCATCCCGACATTTGCCTGGAGGAGAAATGGGAAAAAACAGAAAAACACTTTGAGGACGGCTGAGGTGGGAATCGAGCCCTCCTCTAATCAGTTAACCTCCAGTGGACCCCGTTTCATCCCTTGTACCATTTTTTCAACTTTTCATACCGAGCTCGATAGCTGCAGTCGCTTAAGTGCGGCCAGTATCCAGTATTCGGGAGATAGTGGGTTCGAACCCCACTGTCGGCAGCCCGGAAGTTGGTTTTCCCATTTTCACACCAGGAAAATGATGGGGCTGTAACTTAATTAAGGCCACGGCCACTTCCTTCCCATTCCTAGCCCTTTCCTGTGCCATCGTCGTCATAAGACCTATCTGTGTCGGTGCGACGTAAACCAACTTGAAAAAAATCAACTTTTCATGACAGAACCTGGAACCGAACCCGGGCCTCAGAGGGTGGCAGCTAATCACACTAACTACTAAACAACCAGAGACGGATTATTATTATTATTATTATTATTATTATTATTATTATTATTATTATTATTATTATTATTATTATTATTATTATTATTATTATTATTACAGTATTGCTATTATTCTCCTTCCTGTATGAGCTGCTCAAACATTGATGTTTCCATTTCGTTTCTTTCTAATGTTCTTTCATTCCTTCACTACGTTTCTTCTTTCTCTCCTCAGACCATTTTGTACTAGTTTCGTTTTCCCTTTACCGGGATGAATTCAGATGCTAGAGCGCTGGCCTCCTGAGCTCAAGTTAGCGGGTTCGACCCCGGCTCAGTCCGGTGGTAGTTGAAAGTGCTACTGAAACACATCATCCTCGTAGGGGTAGATTTCTTGACACGTAAAAGACCTCGTGCGGGACAACATTCCGGCACCTACGCATTTCCAAAAATCGTAAAAATATATTTAGTGGGACATTAAAACCAATAGTAGTATTACATCCTTTTCTCTTTTGCCTCCAGGAGTAACCAAATACAGAGTGAAGAAATACATTCATAATAACATTTTAATTTTGCTAGAAGTGTTATTTTATATGAATGAATATTGATATGTTGGGTCACGAGTAAACCAATATACTCATGCGTTTATACTGGGAATAGAATGTGACATTACACCGCATTTGCTTGATAAATGCACTACAGTACTATACTTCTTTACTTGTTCAGGAAATAAAAGTAGAAGTTACATTTTTTGGTACAGTACAATGTGTCCCAGCAGTTTGACACATAGATTTGTAAGTCATTTTATATTGCAGTTACATCTTTCACATCTCTGCCCCTCTGCACTTGACTGAGCAGTCAATTGTCTTCTTTCTTGTCATAACTTACTTAATATGACTGAGCACCTCATATTTTTCTTTCACATTTTACTTCAATTCATTTTTCAGTTTGCTTCTTACGATTTGCTTTACGTCGCTCGGACGCAGATAGGCCTTATGGCGACGAGCTCCTTTCCCGTCACGATCGGCGTACTCAAAAGTTCAGTGCTGTCACCGCTCTTGTTCATACTAGTGATGGACTATGTAGTAGCAGGTAGGGAAAGGACTGGGCATGGGAAGGAAGCGGCCGTGGCCTTAGTTAAGGTACAGCCCCAGCGTTTGCTTGGCTTGAAAAGTGGTAACCACGGAAAACCATCTGCAGGGCTGCCGATAGCGTGGTTAGAACCCATTATCTCCCGAATGCAAGCTGACAGCTACGCGACCCAAACCGCACGGCCTCTTGCTCGGTTAATTTTAATTCTCTTAATCTCAGTTTTTGTCAGAAGGTTGGAAATAAACT